>NC_034597.1:59941640-59954913 GCF_900095145.1 Mus pahari
CATTTTCAACAAATGGTGCTGGCACAACTGGCGGCTATCATGTAGAAGAATGAGAATCGATCCATTCTTATCTCCTTGTACAAAGCTCAAGTCTAAGCGTAAGTCTAAGTTCATAGTACTGTAAGGTGCTGTACACACTAATGAAGGGGGAAAGAGACCGCCATCTCACCAAGGAGTAAATCCTGCAACAACAATGACTGCTCGTGGCAAAATGTTTTAGGAGTAACCAACCACTTTCTGATTGGATCTACAGTCTACCGTACAAGATTAAACCCATATTCACCATGGTTAGCAGGATCAAGAACCTGTGGCTAGCTAGATCAGTTTCTAAGATAAAACCCAACACTATTTTTCTGCTACAGGCATAGTATTAAAACAATTACTTTTTGCTATACCCATAAATCAATTCATTTCTCAACCTTCTTCAGAGAAGCATACTCTTTTAAATTTTTTATTAGATATTTTCTTCATTTACATTTCAAATGCTATCCCAAATGTCCCCTATACCCTCCCCCTGCCCTGCTCCCCTACCCACTTAGTCCTACTTCTTGGCCCTGGCATTGCCCTGTACTGGGACATATAAAGTTTGCAAGACCTAGGGGCCTCTCTTCCCAATAATGGCTGACTAGGCCATCTTCTGCTACATATGCAGCTAGAGACACGAGTCCTGGGGGTACTGATTAGTTCATATTGTTGTTCCACCTATAGCGTTGAAGACCCCTTCAGCTCCTTGGATACTTTCTCTAGCTCCTCCATTGGGGGCCCTGTGTTCCATCCTATAGATGACTGTGAGCATCCACTTCTGTATTTGCCAGGCACTGGTATGGCCTCACAAGAGACAGTTATATCAGGGTCCTTTCAGAAAAATCTTGCTGGCTTATGCAATAGTGTCTCTTAATTGCACTATATGACAATTAAGACAACTGATCAACATAAAGACAATAAGAAACTGTGGAGTGCTCAGCCCTACGTCGGGTGCACATACCTTTCCCTCTAAGGCTCATAAATATTGTGGAAGAGAGAGAGTGGGGAATGATTGTAAGAGCCAGAGGTGGTCCATAACTTCAAGAAAAAAAAAAAAAAACACTTTCCAGACACAACAGTGAAGTTTTACATTTGGACCGCAATTGTGACAGCATGCACAGACCTGCAGAAGCTTAAGCCAGACAAAGTTCCAACATGGAGAAGCAGAGGTGGGCACAAAATTTCACTGTCAGCTGAAGAGCTATTGACATTTGATTGCAGCCGTGCGTGGTGGTGCATGCATTTAATTCCAGCACTTGGGAGGCAGAGGCAGGCGGATTTCTGAGTTCGAGACCAGCCTGGTCTACAAAGTGAGTTCCAGGACAGCCAGGTTTATACCAAGAAACCCTGTCTCGAAAAACCAAAAAAAAAAAAAAAAAAAAAAAAGACATTTGATTGCTTCTGGAAGAGGGAGAGTCAGTTCTCTTTAATGGTGTGACTCCTAGTAGTTGATCCATAAGCCAAGATAAGTCACAGTGCCAAGAAGAGATGGACAACACAAAATGGACTCAATAGGTTTAAATTTTAAAAAGAAGAGGAGGAGGAGGAGGAGGAGGAGGAGGAGGAGGAGGAGGAAAAGGAAAAGGAGGAGGACGAAGAGAAAGTGGAGGAGGAAAAGGAAAGGTCTTAGATGGGTGGGTACAAAACAGAACTAAAGGGAGAGACTGAATCTGCCAAAAGTAAGGAAAGTGAAAATGATTAAAATACATTGTATGAAATTATCAAAATGTCACTAAAATACTTTTGAAAGAATAAAAAAAAAATTATACTTTACTAAATGAAGTTCAAGATTAAGAAAGACTGATCTGAGGTTAAAATGTGTGGAAAACGGTTACCTCCCAGAGATGATTACTTCTGAGACGAAACAAAGAGAACTTCAAAATGTACTAGACACAGTCCTTTTCTTGAGTGGGATCAAGAATATGTACAGGAAATTCATGTAGATTGTTTTGACTGTGGACTGAATGTGTGTGTGTGTGTGTGTGTGTGTGTGTGTGTGTTCCTCCCCCCCCCCAGATGCTTATATGATTTGTTAAAGTCCTAATTCTTAGAAGGATGCTATTTAAAGATTGGACCTTTGGGATTTGAGGCCATCAGGATGGAGTTGGTTCTTAGTCTTCCTTTCTCTCTTCCTTCTGAGATGTCAGGAAATAAGGAATGAGCAGAAGAATCACTGAAAGAAAAGCACCATTCATGACCTTCCACATACTGGAACATAGGATATGATACCCAGATGTTAAGTCATGAATACAACCCAGTAATTATTAAATAAGAAAGCTTGGTGGCTTCCAATACAGAGAACACGAACATGGAAAAATTACAAGATACCAGCTATGATAAAGTGACTCCTTAGATGAGAGAGGAAATAAATGCCTCCAGGGTCTGCTGTGGTGATGGAGGAACTGATGGAAGGGGGCCAGGGCATTGACTATTTTATGTCAGTCTCATTAGGCTAAAGGATGCTCAGAACATGAGGTATGCTTAGAAAGAAGAACATCTGAACCAACAGAATGAGGGAGCTCAACAATGCCGTGGGCATCTAGTCCTGAGCTATGGAGTTCAACAGTGCTGTGGGCATCTAGTCCTGAGCTATGGAGCTCAACAGTGCTGTGGGCATCTAGTCCTGAGCTATGGATCTCAACAGTGCTATGGGCATCTAGTCCTGAGCTATGGAGTTCAACAGTGCTGTGGGCATCTCGTCCTAAGCTATGACGCTCAACAGATCTGTGGACATCTCGTCCTGAGCTATGGAGGGCCCAGACAGAACAGTAGTGTGGTGGAGGACTCACTACATTATCTTTTTTCCTATTAATTAATTTATTCATTCATTTTATATTCCAATTCCAATTGCAATACCCCCTCTATTACCAGTCCCCCCCCCCCACACACACACACATGGTTCCTCCCTTCACCTCTGAGAAGATGGATCCACATCTTTATTAGAGCTGGGTTGTCCATTGTCTCCTGACCTTGGACATCAGCCTTTGGAATCCAACTAGGATTTATACTGACACCTCTTCCTCAACCTTTGTTCCTAGTTCTTCAGTTTGCAAACAGCAGATTATGAAATCTCTCAAACTTTGTAATAAAGGGCCATTCCCTACATATATGTACCATGCAATGTCATACACATACACAGACTCACACAGAGAAGACAGACAGACAGACAGACAGACACATACACACATGCAGAGATGTATATGTCTCAACTTACAATGGTATTGAATCCCAATAATTCCAAGATAAGTAAAAACATAAATTAAAATGAATCAACTATACCAGACTTAGCAAACATTATAGTCTAGTAACATGGGCCAGTTTGGAAACCAGTTGTTTCCTCTCATTCTCACATGGTTGGTTGGAGTTACAACTTGATCCTAGCATCACAAAAAGTACCATGGGTATCTCACCGGACTCATCCCAGGACAGTATAAAGAGTTAAACTCAGAATGACTTCTTGTGAATGTATCTCCCTTTCATACCATCATGGAGTCAAGGAGATTGTTACTGCAGCTATCAGAAATTAAAAGTTGGATATGTGTGTGTATATACACATAGACATATACACAGAGAAAGAGAAAGAGACATAAATGTATATGAACATATGGATGGATGGATGGATGGATGGATGGATGGATGGATGGATGGATGGATGGATGGATGGACGGACGGACGGATGGGTGGATGGGTGGGTGGGTGGGGGGATGGATGGATGGATGGACAAACAGACATCTGGAAAAACACCACTCACAATAGTCAGACTTAGAGGTTTTGGAGCTTAGAGCCTGAACTCCACGGCTCTTCTTCAAGACTGACTCAATTCAACAAAGAAAAAGAGCAACTTCATTCAGAAACCACTCAGCTGGTTCTGACTCATTCACTATAGGGTGACTAATGTGAGCAGAGCACAGGAATTTAGTCACCAAGTGTAATTTCCAGAAAATGGGATCTGGTTTCCTAGAACCTGGGACCAGGCAAGGGCCCTACAGCAAGAGATCTGGGGATGTTCCTTCTTGATGAATTACTCTGTGGGGCCTGCCTCTCCCACCCCATCTTTTCCTGGGGCAGAAGGACTGTTAACAGCAGCAAGTGACGTCAGTCGGGGAGGTAATAATGGCACAGCACCGGAGGGGTGCAATCAGGAGCTACTGGGGAGGATGTTTGGCAGTGACCCCCTTTCATCTGCAGCATCTTACAGCGTTTTATGAGAGATCACTAATTAGGCTTCCCAAGGCTTGGGGCAGAAAGGGGCGTTGCAGCAGGGCTTACATAGGTGCCTACGTCAGAAATGTTCGCGGACCAATTACTGTGACTATGTTGTCACTATCTCCTTTCACACGGGATCTCCAAGCAGTTTCCTGAGGCAAGTAGTGCAGTTAATTGCTTGGTTCCTGGAAGGCCTAGTGCCTATCTAGAACAGGAAAACCTAGTCACAAGTTATTTCTTCATGAATACCCAGATTGGCGCACAAGGCCTTGAGCATGGAGGAGTCAAATGTAGAATGACTGACTACATTGCAACACTGTCTTCAGGGTGGCCTGTGATGGAATAACATTATATCAGAAGTGACTAGATCTTCAGACACCATCTAGGGCTGCTGCATGGGATGCCACAGCAATGAAGAACCACTGAGCTCTTAAATATGCCAATGTGTATGAAGATTTATCACAAGCTTAAATCCATTTCAGATTAAGATTTTGTTTTTTTTTGTTTTGTTTTGTTTTGTTTTGTTTTGTTTTGTTTTCCCGAGACAGGGTTTCTCTGTATAGCCCTGGATGTCCTGGAACTCACTCTGTAGACCAGGCTGGCCTTGAACTCAGAAATTTGCCTGCCTCTGCTTCCCTAGTGCTGGGATTAAAGGCATGCACCACCACTGCCCAGCTCAGACCAAGTTTTTATGAGAAAGGATGTAAAAACTATATTTGGGGCATCCTTAATATGAAAAACCTGACATACAAAATGCTTGCAAATCCAAAACCTCTTGATCACCTATTCCAATTCTGATTCCAATAGGTGGAAGATTCCACATTTGATTTCATGTAACTCGTCTCAGTCAAAACTTGGACACACTAAAAATATTGCATAAAGTTGATGTCAACTGTATGGAAGGTATATAGGGAAATATACATTAATTTTATGTTTAAACCTAGATCCCATTCATAAGGTATCATAGTATGTATAGAAAGCTCAAGATCTAAAACACTGACATTATAATAATTCTGACCCCTAACATTTTAACTAAGGGATACTCACACATTAGTAATTTTCAGTTAATCTACTTAAATATTTGAGATTTGTGGGGATGCATACAAGGCTATAATTTTTCTTTTGTTTTTATAAAAATGGTTGTAAGAAAATTTGAAATTGCATAAAATGTTTACATAACATTTGGACGATGATGTCTAAGACTGCAGGCATCATTCTTAGCATCATTAGCCTCCATGTCAGGAGACAAGAATTTCACTAATCAAAGATGACACTGTTAACAGAGCTCAGGATGGAAGAAAGGTTTTTCTACCCTGGGTGAACCCGGTACATATTATACCCCAATAAGCAATAGCCCTGGCTTCATTGAAACTGTCCTTCTTTCCCATGTTAAGGTACTGTGAAACCCAGCTCTTCTCTTCATCTACAAGGAGACCCTATTTCTCTCTTATCCAAAAAAGAAAGAAAGAAAAGAGGACAGCGAGCCACCAAAAGCTGTTCAACTATTACTCCAAAAACCCCAAACTTCCACAATAATCACCTTAAAAATGACTTCATTTGCTAAATATGCAAGTATGCAGTTGCAGCTACTGAGCTAGTGAACATTGCAGAATTCCAAGATCCTAGTAGACACAAAAGCAGAAAGGTCCCTCTTTCCTCATCTTACAGATGATAACAGGCAAGGGATACACGAAAGATCTGTGATGTCACATGTGCTCAACAAACCACTCAGCTGGAAAGGAAAGGAAACTAACCTACAAGAGAAGAGAGGTCGTCAAGGAGATAGCTTCCCCGTGGGCTCATTCCTCCCCTTCTGCTATTTGCTACTTCTCCCTTTGCTGCTCAGAACCTTCTTATTTTGTGTCCCAGGTACCACAACACTCCTTCATCCCTGACCACTATCCATCTCACCTATCCTCTCATCAAACACCAGGAAATAGGTCCACCTCCTCATTAAGATCACCCAATCACCATGAATTCAGACTAAGATCCTGTCTCTTGGGGCAGTAGTGGTTTCTTATGTGAACCACCTCAACCACTATTGGCCTTCTCCAAACCAGGCCTTCAAGAAAGCTCAATTACTTTCCAACTAACCCGGATGCTGTGCTGTCTCACCCCACCCAGAATAAACAGACTCAACAGTATACGGTCAGTAGTAGAAGGTGGGAGATTCTCTCTCAGGAGACTGAATCCAGGCAGACAAGAATGCCACAAAACAAATAAGTCTCCAAAGCTGGTACAACCTTCACCATTCAAGACTGTAAATGGACAAACCTAGGCTGTTAAAGCTCAAGCTCCTATAGCACTCAAAGTTCCCTTTGTTGTTCTTTTACCACCATGGTGAAAACTTTCCCCTTTTACACAGCAGTTCAGTAAATATGTGAGAGTTTACCAGACTGGTTTCATGGATTCTGTAGAATTCTGCCACGTTTAAATAACTAAGGGCACTGTGCTGTTTGAAGCCAGGGACACAAGCCCTCCTCCCATTGTCCTGGCCTCTACCCAAAGATATTTGGAAGTTCAGGCTTGGAGCTTGTGTCCCTCAAAAACCCATCATACTTTATACTGTCCTTAGAGAAGGTTTCTGCTGGGTGTGGTGGTGCGTATCTGAAATCCCAGAATTGTGGTGTGTATGTAGGGTGTGTGTGTGTGTGTGTGTGTGTGTGTGTGTGTGTGTGTGTGTGTGATTTTTAAATATTTATTATTGAAAAGGTCAGATAGAAGCTAGAGAGATGGTCAAGGGGTGGGTGGGTGGTGAGGGTGATGGTTGTGATAATCCTCCAACAGGAGGCTTAACAACTCCCCAACCAAAGAACAGCAGCAGGCATGGGTCTACAGAAGACTCGCAGGGGAGACCTTAAGTAAGAAAACACCCTGGCTGAAGGAATTTTCTCATACTGATGTCTGGGTTACATTAGACTCTTTTTTCTCTCATTAAAATAATTTGAAAGAGTGGTTTTAAAGCTGTGTGTATTGGGGCACTCTTACAATTTCAGCATTTGGGAAGCAAAGGCAAGAGGCTGAGGAGCTCAAGGTCATCCTTAGGTATATAGTGAGCTCAAATTCTTCTAATCAGTGTGTGTGTGTGTGTGTGTGTGTGTGTGTAATACTATATATATTATATTGTAATACTATATATAATATATATATATACACTCTTCTGAAGCAGGAGGGGAAAATTTTCAAAACAGACCATCATTTTGATGATAAAAGAAGCCATCATAATTTTAAAGGGACTGAGGTTATACAGGTATGCTTTTCAGCTATAATAGAACAAATTAGAACTCAAAGACAAAAGAAAAATATGAGGAATGTGAAAATATGTGGCTATTGAACAATTCACAGTAGACTAAGCAATGGTCCAAAGGGAAAAGCCCAAAGAATTAGAAAAACACTTTGAAACAAATGAAAACAACCCTGTAATAACCCAGAACCATTGGGGAATAGTCAACGAAGTGTTTAGAGAAAAGTGTAGGGCCTTAAAAGAAAATACATTTTTGAAAAGAAAAAGTTAGTTGATAATCTAACTTCTAAGTGTAAAGAACAGGAATAAGCCAAGTGGGAAGCAAGAAGGAAGGAAATAATAGGATCTGAGGAGCAGAAAGGATAGACCGAAATAGCAGCAGAACAGGAAGATGGACCCGCGGGTAAGGAAACTTAATGTTCTGCCAGAGGACCTGAGTTCAGTGGCCAGTATTCACATGGTGGAAAGAAAGAGCTTACTCCTGCAAGCCTACACACACATATACACAAACACACACACACAGAGAGAGAGGGGGGGGTACACATGCACACAAAACAATTTATATAATGAAATAAAATCTAATAAAAAGATAAATGATACAAAAAAATCAACAAAACTAAAAGTGGTTCTTTGACAATGTGATCATGACTAACAAACCTTCAGCTAAACTGACCAAAACAAAAAAGGCTTAATTGTTAAAATCAGGAATGAAAGAGCATGCACCCTCAATAATTAGATCTTGCAGAAATGAATTATAAAGAAATAATATGAAAACCATATGTGGAAAAAGTAAACAACATGAAAAAGATAAATGGTTTTTTTTTCAGAATAATATTCTTATTGATTCTTTAGGAATTTCACCTGGTATACCCCAATCACCTTCATCTCCCTATCTTCCCATGTCCAGCCTCCATCTTGTGACCTCCTCTCCCCCTAACAATTTTTTTTAAAAAGTCCAATTTGTATTTTCCATACACTCAATGAAATAGAGTCAAACTCCCATGGCCAGGGCATTAAATAAAATTGAGTCCTTCTCTACCTGTACCTCTGCCAGAAGCCATCAATTATGGATAGCGACCCCTCAGCATCCCTATTACATTTTGTTATGTGTATTGGTGTCTTGCCTACATGTATGTCTGCATGAGGGCATCCATCCCTTTCAACTAGAGTTGTAGACAGTGTGAGCTCTCATGTGGGTGCTGGGAACTTCCAGGTCCTCTGGAACTGCTGACTCGTCCCTCCAACCTGCCTATCGCATTTTTCAAGAGTTTTCTTTGATGGCTTCCTTTTTAGGCTGTTACCTCTGGGGCAGGGGTTGCTACAGAAGCCTTCTTCGTCCCTCTTTCTCAATTGTGTATCTGTACTCATCCATATCATTGCCATAATAGCTTCCTTGCTCTTTGCAGTTAGCTGGAGTTTGGATCATAATCTTCATGGGTCTTCAAACAGCACAAACCATGAACACATGGCCCGGCCTGGCTGCATTAGGACCATGGACCCAGACACGACTCTCAGAAGCAGCCCTGATCTAGGACTCATCATGGCCTCAGGTGACAGTATAGGCCACTTAGATCAGTATTGCCCCCAACAGCAGCATAGCCCATTGACATCAACATGGCTTCAGGTGGCAGCCTAGACTACAGACATCTGCGTGCTATCAATATCAGCAAAGACACAATACAAACACCACACAGCTGCAGTAGGACCTTTGACCCAATCATTGCCCTGGGTGGCAGTATGGACCTGGACATCACCATGGCCTCAGGTGGCAACACAGGTGACTTGTATCCTATGGCCTCCAGGGCCAGCCTGGCCTACAGACATTGACATGTCCTCAGACGGAGGCACAGACCATAGACATCTGCATAGCATTAGGTGGTGACACTGACCACAGACATCTAGAAGGCTCCAACTACATCAGGACCACTGACCCACACATGGACCTCAGTGGCATCACAGACAATGGTGGTCCTTCAAGAAAGTCCATTCCAGAAAATGAACTGTTTCTCATCTTGGTCTCCATTGTTACCCAGAGTCAGGACAATCCCAGGTTTGGGGGCTGAGTCTATGTTTGCATAAGCTGTAGGTGGCTGTGCTCCATCTCACAGACCACATCAGGCAACGCTGACCTCAGTTCTCTCGCGTGCTCATCACCGCCATCACATCTCCAGTTCTGCCTCTCTCTACTACCCAAGCACTGCTTCACTCTGCCATCTTTCTCACCTCTCCACCATTCATTCATTCATCCATTGTAGTGGTGCCAGCAGGCCCCCAGTGCTCCTGCAAGTCAGCCCTGTGGCTAGACAAATTGTTAGAACCATGAAAATTGTCAAAAAAAAAAAAATGTGGATGGACCTAAAATACTAAGTTTGGATCAATACTATGAAGATTTCTCACAAAGCAAATCTGAGATTCAGACAGGATTCCTGGAAAGTCCCATAAAGCATTCCATAGATGTAAAGTCCTTAAAATCTCTAGCAAGTCAAACTCAGGAACACATTGTGGCATCTCTAGGGGTTGGGATACCTTGCTGGCATGGACAAAGACTGGAACCCAGCACCATAAAAACAAAACCAACAGCATGTAAAAGGAATTGTTCACCATATCCAGGTAGAATTTGTTCTAAGAATACAGTCGCTGTAGAGAGATGATCTTATGTATTACATGGATGCCTTGCATGTTAATTATAAAGCCAATGGCCTATGGCTTAGGCAGGAAATAGAGGTGGGAGAAGAGCAGGAAAAGATGTGAGGAGTTGGACTCATGGTACCTGAGCACAGGTAACCTGCCATGTGGCAAAAGGTAGGTTAAAATAATGGCTTTAGTTCCAATTTAGTCAAAATAGAGCCTAGTGGTATAGCCAAGGTATTTGTAAATATAACTTGAGTCTGGCTCTATTTCTGGAACATGGGGCAGAACTGAGGCCTACATTCAACAGGTTGCTTTTACATCTAAAATTCTGTCTGTGAAACATATAGTAGTAACAGGGCAAAGAACAGAACTATTCCATTGCCTCAGTGGCCACACAAAGCATTTGACACAGTCTGTCATGGTAAAAATAATGTAAAGCTCTAGGAATAGACGAGACTATCTCAAGTAATGAAGGACATCTCCAAACCCACAGTTACCACGGTGACCAATGGGGAAAGACTGAGCAATTCGTCCTAAGAGTAAGAATATTTAAGAGGGCTGGTGGGGTCTCTCAGTGGTTAAGACCACTGACTGCTGCTCCTGAGGTCTTGAATTTGGAACCCAGGGCCCATTTCAGGAAGCTCCCAACATCCTGTAACCCTAGCTCCAGAGGATCCGATGCTCTTCTGGTCTCTTCTAGCATAGACATACACATGACAAACACACAGAGAGAGAGAGAGAGAGAGAGAGAGAGAGAGAGAGAGAGAGAGAGAGAGAGAGGAGGGAGAAAGAGAGAGAGTAATAGAGAGACAGAGACTAAAAGTACTAAATCTAAAAAAGAAAGACTAAAGAAAGAATATTATTTGATGTTTTTATCCCAGATTGTACTAGATAGAGGAACTAGACAATAAAAAGAAATTTAGAACACCTACACGAGAAATAAATGAGGAGGGTTATTTCTGGCACAACCTTATATATTAGAAATCCTAAGTAATCTAAAATCTGTGGAAATAAGACAAGTTCAGTGTGTTTGTATCATGGAAAATAACATGGAAAGTGATGGATGGACAGACGGACAGACAGACAGACAGACAGACAGACAGACAGACAGACAGACAGACAGACAGACAGATAAAACATTTAAGAATGGTTTAACAAAAATGAAAGTAGGAGTAGAAGATGCTTAAAGATATAAAACACAGATCAGAACAAAAACTGAAAAATACCTGGATCAGCAGAAAGAAGCCCACATTTGTAGGTCAGAAGGCCAGCTGTTGCTAAGATGGCGAACGTCCTAAGACTGGTGTGAGCATCACTACAATGCTACTGAAATTTCCACTGGCTGCTTGGCAGGAAGTAATCAAGTGTTCCTGAAACATGGAGATGCAGAAATTCAGAAGAGTCCAGAAACAGTTTTGGATTGACTTTCAACAAGAATAACAAGACAATTCAAAAAGGAAAGGAGTCTGTTCAATAATCATGATGATGTCTAAAGGCAAAAACGATGAAGTATAACCATCTGCCCAACAACATTCAGTCAAATGAGCTCAAAGGTGACCATAGACCTAAATGTAGGAGAACGACTTATAAAAGCCTTCAGATAAAGTATAAGAGTGGACCTTTGTGGTCTTGGATTTAACAACTGTTTCTTAGAGGATATGACCCTGAAGCACAAATAAGAGAAAAATGGAGGGATTTAACTTTACCAAAACTCAAAGCTCTTGTGCCATCTACAAAGTAAGAAGTCAGGCTTGGTGCTGCTGAGGCACAAGGATTGCAATGGCCTTGAGGCCAGTCGACAGAAGAGAGAAAGGAAGGAAGAAGGGAAGGAGAACAGGAGAAGGAAAGTGAAACAAAGGGGGGGGGAGGGAAGGAGAGGAAGATGGGAGGGAAGGGAAAGGAAGGAAAGAGAGGAAGGTGGAAGAAAGGAAAAAGAATAAACTATTGAATTTGAGAAAGAATGTGTAATAGATTTATATGAGAAAACATAATATAAAGTCTTAGTAGTCAATAATAGACATACAAACTAAGCCACAAAATTAAGAAAGGAATCTGAACAGACATGATTTCAAAGAAATATAAAAATGGTCTGTATGCCCATTAAAAAAAAAAAAACAGAACTCTTCAATACACTGAAATAAACAATTAGACAAATTTCAGAGCCATAAGACATGATCACTTCATGTCCACAGGAAAACTATTACTAAAGACACAGCATGGCCAGAATTGTCAAGTGCATGGATAAAAACAGAAACCATATCTACTGCTGGCTGGTAATAATGCTGCAGCCACATTGAAAGATGCCCAGGAAATCCCTCAAAATAGTAAAGATATAAGCCACAATATGGCCCAGAATTCCATTTCTTAGTACACACACAAGAAAAAAATAAAGACAGATGTGTATACACCATACACACGCACACACACACACACACACACACACACACACACACACACACACACACAGAGAGAGAGAGAGAGAGAGACAGAGAGACAGAGAGAGACAGAGACAGAGACAGAGACAGAGACAGAGGACAGAGAGGGAGAGAGTCAGTTTGTATGTGAGTGCTCTAAGAAGATTTATCCAGGACTACAAGTAGAGTCTAGTGATTGAGCACTTGTCTAGCATGTGGAGGTCTGGAATCAATCCTCAGCATTATAAAAAATAGAAATAAAAATACTTATCCATAGCCAAAATCAAGTCCAGATGCCTTTCAGTCACTGAGTGATTCAGTAAAATGTGTTGTGCCTGTACTATGGAATTTCTTCCAACAAGAAAAGAAAATGAGTTACAGGGACACACTGGAGCGTAGATGATCTTAGAACACAATGTTAAGTGAAAGAAGCCTTTCACAAAGACCACACGATGCACAAATTTTGTGCAAATGAAATGTCCAGAATACATAGCCATAGAACAAAGTACAGAGTAGTGGTTATCTATGGGAAACGGGATGATGGGATAATGAATGGAATGGTGGCAATGTTCAAAATTTAGGGCTGCTGGCTCAGGTGATAAAAGCTACATCTCCTGATCCAAAATTGGAAGGAGAACCTAGATATCTTCAAATTTCCATATATGCCCTATGGAACTAGTGCTCATGTCTCTGTCTCTATCTTTGCATCTCTGTCTCTCTGTCTCTCTCTCTCTGTCTCTCTCTGTCTCTCTCT
>NC_034597.1:59954958-59960992 GCF_900095145.1 Mus pahari
GTGTCTCTGTCTCTGTCTCTCTCTCTCTCTCTCTCTCTCTCTCTCTCTCTCTCTCTCTCTCTCTCTCTCTCACATACACACACACACACAGAGAGAGAGAGAGGGGGGGGAGGGAGAGAGAGAGAGAGCAATTAAAATTTTTAGTTGTAGTTCTATCAACTGACTCAAGACACCCTATAAAATGCTACATGACTAGGTGACATAAATGATAGAAATTTTTACCACACATTTCTATAATTTAAACAACTAACATCAAGGTATCAGTTGATGTCCTAGAAGCCCCAGGGCTAGCTGGCCCAGAGGAAAAAACAAGGCAGATTCTGCTTCAAAGAAAGTGCAAGATGAAAGAACTCACAGCGAAGAGAGCTTCCTGCTCTGGCAAAGGACCCAAGTTATGTTCCCAGTGCCCATCAAACAGCCTATAACAGCCTGCAATTCCAGCTCCAAGGGATCCAGGATCCTCTTCTATTCTCCACAAGTACACACACACACACACACACACACACACACACACACACAAACACGGCATACACACAGAAGGACATACACAAATACACATAAACAGGAATAAAAAATACATCTTTTTTTTCAATTTTCCAAGTAGAGAAGTGAAATGATTTAGTCTAGGATTTGTAAAAATCACAGTATTATTCACATCTTCGGTGAAATCAGGAGACTGGAGACTGGGGGCAAGAAAGTCAAGAAATTTTTTTGTAATAATCTTGGTTGTGATGTCCAAGTGACATCACAGTTAGACCAGAATATCTACAGTGACAAAGAAGGGAACAAATATAAGGGACTTTGGCCCTTATGAAGGCACGGTTGTAAGGCTGCATCCACAGCTGGCTGTGCATCCCCTTCCATGCCTGGAAGCACCTTGTTGCTTAATTCCAAATGTCAAAAGCACTGAATAAGACCCAAGCCTGGCTTCTGTGTCACACAGCGGCTCCTTTCCATGGGGTGGTGCATTTAGTCCAGACTATTCTGAGGGACACATTGGTCACTTGGTAGGCTTTGAAGGCCATGAAAACTTTGGTTCTATTGAGGTAATGCTTAGAACAGGAAGGAAGGACAGGGTATCACAGTGATGGGCTTGGCACAGACTGTGGGTACCACGGGAGAAGAGGTTCGTGTCTTCCAGACATGACAATGTGTCTATGGCTGCAGCCTTGATTTAACAATGGAAGAACTTTCTTTGCTCTCTCACTATTATTTCTTGTTTCAAACTTGATTAGTATATGTATTTGATTGTTGTTGAATAAAGCATAAATGATATTCATATTATATGTGTATTTGTGTGTGTGTGTGTGTGTGTGTGTGTGTGTGTGTGTGTGTGCCTCTGCATCATCTTATTATACACACATGCTTGTATACACACAAGGCACCTAAAACTGCACATCCATAGCAAGAAGACCCGGAGAAGTACACTGTATCTTCCCAGTGCTACCCCTGGTTTTCCTAGTTCTACCTAATTCCCTTTCTTCCAAGACTCCTTCCCTCTTCTACTTCTTCTCCCTAACACAGTCTGCTCTTTGAAAAATTAGATTTTAACCACTGAAAGAATTCAGCCCAAAGGAGGAACAAACGGAGTAAGATTCAACCCCTGGCCATCACCATTTGCTCTAGCAGCTTTGACCAAAGGTGTAGCCTTGAGGAAGTCCTTTCTGTTTCTGAGTCTCAGATTCCTCATCTACATGAATACAGAAATTTGTCATGAGGTTAAATGAAGTTCTAGTGAAATAATATGTGAGTACATGAAAGGTACTCATAGGAGACATATTTATACCTCTCTCTTTATGAGCTTTTCAGTTTTGTAGCATACAAGTTTAGCCTAGATCCAGAACAAAAGAGAATATTGGGGTAAGGACAGTAGATCTCCCAAACCTCCATTTTACCTCCATATGTGAAATTTTTATTTATTTATTTATTATATGTAAGTACACTGCAGCTGTCCTCAGACACTCCAGAAGAGGGCATCAGATCTTGTTACAGATGGTTGTGAGCCATCATGTGGTTGCTGGGATTTGAACTCCAGACCTTCGGAAGAGCAGTCAGGTGATCTTACCCACTGAGCCATCTCACCAGCCCCATATGTGAAATTTTTACGAACACATACAGGTGTGTTCACATGGATTTTTAATCCCTAACACTACCCCAAACTTTTTATTCATTCCACTAGTATTCATTTTTATAGCATTTTGACTGAACTCAGAAGTGGAAAGTTCCTTGACCAAAAGCCATCCCCCATCAGCTGCCTAGTTTGGAGTTGATCAACTGGACTGCCCACTAGGGCGGGCGGTGTCTCATTGGTTTTGCGCCATCTGCTGGACTGTGCCTGAAGGTACATAGTCTGTTCTGAATCAGTCAGAAAGCTACAAAACCTGCCAGTCATGGCCTTGTAGGGGAAAGAATACTTCAAGGAGTAGTCATCCAGATTGTCAGCATCAGGGAGGAAAAATGCCAAAGAGAGCAACCAGAAAACCTGAACTTTATTCAGCTTGGTTGACTTGACATCTATGGTAGCAATGGAGTAAGTGAATTAGCCACACATTTGCTAGCACTTCCTTAGACTGGTGTCTATGTGCAATAGTAGGTGGCTCTCTTCCTGTTCTTCCTATTCCAGTATAATCCTCTTGAGGAAATAAGTAATGTCTTCAGGACAAACTTTATCTTCTTCTCCCCTGCATCTACTATCATCTATAGATAGATAGATAGATAGATAGATAGATAGATAGATAGATAGATAGATACTATCATCTATAGATAGAGATACATACATACATACAGATAGATCATACATATATACAAAGATTATACATGTATATATTTATGTATATGCAATCATTAAATATTTTATATGTAATAATCACCTAGAGCATGCCAAACAAGAGTGGAAATGCCCAATAAACACTTACTATACACTGAACAGGCAAAGTTCTTAGGACTTGAGTCCCAAGAAAGAGTTGTATTTGGATGAGCTTTCATAGTCTCTGGGATTTTTGCCACCTTGAAGTGCATAATCATCCTCTGCCATCCTCCGCCCCAGTGAAACAGGATCAGTAGCGACTTCATGAGAACACAGGTAGATATCTACAAACACAAGTACTACCAGAGCCCAACTGGCCCAGCAGCCTCTGCAATGAGCACTGTATCCGCTGAGGATACAATGGATCCTCAGAGAGAGTGCATGCCTCCTGTTCCAGTTTGAGTATGGACTACTCACATGGCCTAGCAGGTTGGATTCTCGGTCTCCACATGGTGGCACTGTTTTGGGAGGTTCTAAAAACTTTGGAAAGCAAGTAAAGGGGAAAAGGGTGGTCACTGGGGAATGAACTCGAAGGTTAAACCTGATCTTGGCCCATTCTTCCTCTACTTCTGGTCACCATGAAGGGACCAGACTCTACCATGAACTCATGTCACAGTGATGTTTGGACTCATCACTGGTCCAGAAAAATGTGGCCGTAAGACTTGGGCTGAAACCTCTAAATCTGTGAGCCTAAGATCAGTTCTTCTGTTACTCTAAGATATTTGCTCACAGTGGTAGAAATAACTTTCTGGGTAATAAAACAAATACTGACCAGTCAGGAAGTAAGATTTTTTTATTATGTATTTTCTTTATTTACATTTCAAATGTTATCCCTTTTCCTGGTTTCCTCTCCAAAAAAAACCATCCCATCCCCCCCTCCCCCTCACCAACCCACCCACTTCTGTTTCCTGGCCCTGGCATTCTCCTACACTGGGGCATAGAGCCTTCATAGAACCAAGGGCCTCTCTTCCCATTGATGATTGACTTGGCCATCCTCTGCTACATATGCAGCTAGAGCCATGAGTCCCACCATGTGTTTTCTTTGATTGGTGGTTTAGTCCCAGAAAACTCTGAGAATAGTCGTTAGTTCATATTGCTGTTCTTCCTATAGGGCTGCAAACCCCTTCAGCTCCTTGGGTTCTTTCTCTAGCTCCTTCACTGGGGACCCTGTGCTCAGTCCAATGGTTGGCTGAGAGCATCCACATTTGTATTTGTCAGGCACTGGCAGAGCCTCTCAGGAGACAGCTATATCAGGCTCCTGTCAGCAAGCTCTTGTTGGCATCCACAATAGTGTCTGGGTTTAGTGGTTGTATATGGGATGGATCCCCAGGTGGGGCAGTCTCTGGATGGTCATTCCTTCAGTCTCTGCTCCACACTTTGTCTCTGTAACTCATTCCATGGGTGTTTTGTTCTCCCTTCTAAGAAGGAATGACGTATCCACACTTTGGTCTTCCTTCTTCTTGAGTTTCATGTGTTTTGCGAATTGCAAGATTTTTTTAGAGACTGTGGGAAGCAAGACAATAGCATGGGTGACCAATACCCTACTGCACTATAATTCTATAGCAATTACAGAGAATCCTGGAGAAATGGAGGAAGAATTTGTGAAGATGTTTGGCCAATACCCCTACAGTCTAGTTGACCTTTTCAGCCTATTGTCATTGCCCTTGGTTGCCCCTAGAGGCTGAAGACCCTGTTTCTGAAGAGGCCACATACTTCAGACACAGGACTCAGTAGATTTGGGTTAGATCTGACTTGAAGGCCTGAGGACTGTCTTTCATAGTACCAAAAGTGCTGAGCAAGCTGCCAAGGGAGGGAAGCAAATACTAGTTCTACCCAGTCTATGTGATGCCTGTGAACCAAGCAATGACCAGAATGGGAATAGTGAAATCACACTCAGACCTTGGCAGTAACCAGCAGCTGTATAATTTGACTTAAGGGCAGTTCAACATGAGAAAATCATGCCTAGTACTGGGAAGCTAGCCAACTACCCAGCGTTAGCGCGGTCATAGATCTTATAGAGGTAATAGACTTGTACTATTGCCACATAAGCCAGTATAACTCCTAACTGCATTCTAAATACTTATCCTTATGCCCACAGAAGTGAATCTCTCACCCCTCATCAAAGCTACTCTGTAACTGCTAGAGACCATTATAGAAAACCACACCTAGGCTGACTCCAATCCTAGCTATTGTGAAAAATGTTGAAAAAAAAAAAAAAACATGGCTATGTAAGTGTCTTAGGATTTCTGTTTCTGTACAAACCAAGAAGCAAGTTGGGGAGGACAGGGTTTATTCAGCTTACACTTCCACATTGCTGTTCATCACCAAAGGAAGTCAGAACCGGAACTCAAGCAGGTCAGGAAGCAGAAACTGATGTAGAGGCCATGGAGAGATGTTACTTAATGGCTTGCTTCCCCTGGCTTGCTCAGCTTGCTTTCTTATATAACCCAGGACTACCAGCCCAAGGATTGCACCACACACAATGTCCCCACCTTTCATTACTAATTAAGAAAATGCCTTACAGCTGGATCTCATGGAGACATTTCCTTAATGGAGGCTCCTTTCTCTACGATAACTCCAGCTCGTGTCAAGTTGACACACAAAACCAGCCAGTACAGCAAGCGTCTCTGTGGTGTGTTGAGTCCTTCAGGAACTTTAGAGTACTTATAGTGTGTAATAATGCTTCTTCCTTCTGTCCACACTCAGATTATGTATACATACCCACCTTTTGTCTGCATGTGTTCATTTGGGGAAGATGAAGGCATGCTGGGACTTATGTATGTGACATATGATCTTTGATCTGCAAGGATGCATAGACTACCTGGAGGAGAAGATAAAGCTATGACTTGTGGAATATTTTTCAAATGTATATGTAACCTGAATATGGAGGCACACCAACATGGCGTATAGCATCATTCTACCAAGTACATCAAAGTGATTCAAAAAAGATCCACTCCAGAGTGGATTCATGCAAGTGTATCTACTCTGCAGAGAACAAATGCCATAGAAAAAAAGAAACTTTGAAGTTCAGCTTCCTTGTAGACAGAGGAGAGGGGCTAGAATATACAGTGCAAAGCCAGCATAAACCATCTCAG
Source organism: Mus pahari (assembly GCF_900095145.1). Taxonomy (NCBI): domain Eukaryota; kingdom Metazoa; phylum Chordata; class Mammalia; order Rodentia; family Muridae; genus Mus; species Mus pahari. The sequence continues at coordinate 59,960,860 of NC_034597.1, forward strand.
AAAAATGATGAGAGTAGGCGGTGGCATCAATGGGTGAAGCCAGTCTATTCTACACATGGCTTAGTGACTGAACTCTTCCCTCCCTGCTGTACCATGGTTCATACACACACACACACACACACACACACACACA
>NC_034597.1:59961472-60010430 GCF_900095145.1 Mus pahari
CTCTCTCTCCACACACACACACACACACACACACACACATACACACACACACACATATAAAGCCTAGCTGTGGGTCTCTGCATTCGCTCCCATCTGCTAGAGGAGGAAGCCTTTCTGATGACAACTGGACAAGGCACAAATCTGGTCTTGTGCCAGGTGTGGCCCGTGGTGAAGTCAGCCCCAGGAATATGCTGCATTTACTATATTGCATGACACTCACTGACTGTGTAATGACGCCGAACCAGATGTCATGAAAACATTCAAGGGCATAAAATGTTCTGTTCTTTGAAAGCATTTTAAAGAGCATAGGAAGGGGCCTTGTGGGACAGCTGAGATGTTAAGAGGGCTGCTGCTGCTCTTCCAGAGGACCCCAATTTGATTGGTTCCCAGTACCCGCATCAGGAGGCTCACAATCACGTATAACTCTGGTTTCAGAAGGTCTGACACCCACTTTGGCCTTCTGTGTGTACCCATAAATGTGTGGCATATACACACAAATACACAGTAAAAAATAAAATAATAATAAATATTTGACTGGTTGATATTTTTAAATTTAGATTTGTGGTTGCTGCTATTTTGTTGTCGCTGTTGTTGCCGTTGCTTTGTTTTGTCAATTTGAGACAAGCTAGAGTCATCTGAGAAGTAAAAACTGTATTTGAACAACTGCTTCTCTCAGGTTGTCCTGTAGGCAACTCTGTGGGAGAACCTTTTTTTTTTTTTTTTTTTTTTTAGATTTATTTATTTCTTTTTTATTTGTGCGTTAATTTTAGCTTTAGATTTTTTTTTTTTTTTTTTTTTTGTAGAGGGCATGAGGTCCTTGGGCTCACAGATAGCACTAAGGAAAGTAGGAATATTAAACTTGTGGGATTTTCTTTTCAATGGAAGGGATTTATACCTGTTTCCTACCCAGAAAAACTGAGAGTGGATGTACCTAATAACCTAGTGATCATTTGCTACCTAGAGAGACAGGTCTTACTCAAATACCTTTGACTCCTGAGTGTTGATTCTCAGTCAATAGAATCCATTCTTATGAAAGAGGTGGTAGTTTGTAAATGAATCTTACTATTATGCTTATCCCAGAGCCTTCCTCCCCAGAAGCACTGTTTTTCAGTCAATAGAGCCCATTCTTATAGAAGAGGTCACAGGAATTTTACAAAAAGACATGCACTTTGTAAAGGAGTTTCGATATGGCCCTGCCTTACGCTTTATTTTGATAATTGTCACAAGGAGACCTTTTTTCCAAAGTTTTACTGTATTTAAATATGTCAAAAAAAACTGCTTTGGGTCCGACTCCAGAAGCTTGTGCCAACACCAGCTGGCTAAAATGGATTCTCTTCTTACTTCACATCTCTCGTCCCTCTGCTGGCCATAGCATTTGCAGCCCTCCACCCCTCCCCATTTTTGATTCATAATTGATATGGGAGAGATCAGCCACTGTAGAGGATGCCACTCCTGGGCATGTGAGCCCAGATGATATAACAAAGCTATGTCAACCAGCTCTGTAGAGCCAGCCCATGATGAGCTTCCCTCATGGTCCCTGACTCTGTTCCTGTTTGACTTCCTGCCTTGGCTTCCCTCAATGATGGACGGTTCCCTGGATGTGAAAAATGAAATCATCTCTTTCTTCCTCTAATTTTTTTTCTCATGATATTTTATCATAGCAGCAGGAGCCAGGAACATCATCTTTAAAAAAATAAAAAATAAAAAGGAGAAAATAGGTCATCAATGAAATTTGTTATTGCTACTTTTAGTGTAAGTTTGCAAAACCAGAGTATTTCATTATCTAGAGATGAAATGCAACATGATAACGAAGGAAGCTTCCCTTTTTATTAGGCATCAGCTAGGGTGTCCTGCACAGACCATGTGAGATTTCCCTTGGGGCATCAGGACAGGAACAGAATATTACATAACAGCGGAATTACTAAGCCTTCCTATAACTTAAAACACCCATCCCTAAAGCCAGTCCTTTCCTTGGAAACTACTCACAACACAGTCCCTCATTATCTCCCTCTCTCCCAGTCAACTGTGCAAGTTCAGACTCAGTATTCCAACACATGCCAACCACATAGGCCTTTCTGTCCAGCCTTGCTCCAGCCCACTCAATACTGACAAATTAACTGTCTTAATTAACTTTGGTCTGGGATCATCTAAGTCCTTCACCTAAAACCTTCAGCATTCCTCACGAATTACAGAATTGAATCCAAACCCTCTGGACATTACAGGGAGTGCTGCAGCCTCAGAGTGTGTAGTTCTTGCATCCTTTCTCTGTCACCCTTGGATGGATCCAGCTAAAACCCTGCAAGCAAGCTGGCCTGTACAGGCTGGTTCACCTGCAACTGCCTGTGGCACAGAATAGCCTGAAGAAGGCTCTGAAAGAACATTTCCTCAGAAAAGCACAGGCACAAATGTAGCTTCTAAAATGAAGAAATGCAGGGAATGAGATCCAAATGTGTCCAAAAAAACAGGAGTTGATGTTCGTATCGTCTCCAAGTGATGCTATTCTAGGCCGAACAAAAATGTCAGCGCTTGTCCTGGATCTCAGCCAATGTGTCTCCAGAGCCCTTGCTTTGGATATGTGGATATGCAAATATATGCAAACTGAAATAAAGAACTATTTATGGGCTAGGAAGTCAGAAAGACTGTTGTACAAATACCAAATCTGTTCGATTTCAGCAACAATCGAGAATGTTTAACTATGCACACGGCAGTATCAAGTTGGCAAAATTCTAAGTAATTTATCACCCACACTTGTCCCAGTTATGATTCACAGGGCAAATGTGCAGACTGATGCAAGTTTCTTGGAGTTAGCTTTACAACCAGAATCAAAACCCTTTGAGTTGTGCTCTCAGAGTCTTTAATCATAAAATTAAGTTAGGAGTGTCCATAATTTTCACACCCAAAATGTAACAATAAGGATATTTAGGAGAGAAATGTTTAGAAGAACAAAATTTTGAATATCAATTAAGAATCTCTAAAAGATGAAACATGCAAATAATTTGGGATATGCCTACATACAATATCTGGTGTGACCATATTGTAGAAGAATGTGAAGCCATAAGAAGCCATTGTGATATATTGCTAGGAAAATAAATTAATGTGGAACTATTGCAACAGTATGATACTTCTAATAAAGTATTTCAAAAGCTTAGGGATTAAAATAAAATATGATCAGTGGTCTTCTTCAGATGACCAGATTCAAGGGGTCTCCCCCTGTAATTTATATATATTTGCACTTACCAGTACTTTTCAAATTTTCTGCATGAAACACTTTGATAATGAGAAAAGCACAATAGAAGAATTATAAATTAGTATAAAATTGCTTCTTTTATATGGGGAGTGGTTTTGTACACGAGCCCTCCAGGGCACTGTGGTGCCATCCAAGCTGTGAGTTCTATAATTCCAGTAAAGAAGCATAAGTACTTCTGAAAGTGCACTGATTGTGAAAAACCCTCTCTCTCCCCAAGTGCAGGGAAGGGACAGGGGGATACAAGTGAGTTCCTCATGTCTCTGGTGAAGACAGGGCCCTCTTCACTGAGCCCTCTGTTCTGTTAATTAATTAATTAATTAATTAATTATTAAAAAGGACACAGAAAGAAAAAGAAGAGACAAGAAGAAACCCTCCATTCTGCAAAAACCCTTTTGTGAAAGTAAATCTCAAAATAGAAAGGCTTCTTGTCTGGCAGCTAAAGGCAATGTACCTTCATCTGACTCTCAGCCAGTTCAGTGAGAAAAGTAACGGGAGACGGGGGTCGAGGCCAGCAAAAGGAAGACTAGCTGACATATAAAACAGCCACTAACTTCCTTCTCTAGGTCTCAAAGCTACTTCGGTGGGTGTGGCTGATTAGATAGTCAACATCAAATTCAAAACTGGGTTGTAAGACAAAAGATGATATAGTAGGAAAACACAGATAGTATGAAATGAAGCACGGAATGTGGATGGGTGTGATGGACCCCAGGGAAAGCTGCTCCTTGGCCAGATCTGAATTCTCACATCCCTAGGTATTTGTCCTTTGCAGATATCTCCCCGGTCAGAGAGACCTTCTGGGAGTGTAGGATGCTTGTGACCTACACTGGCCAAGCTATGGCTTGTAGCTTTTCTTCTTCAATTCATTCACTGCTTTGCATGTAGCAGGTTCCGGTCAAATGCATGTCCAGTTAATTTCTTGTGAAAACGTGAGGAGAGACCAGGATGACCCTCCCTGTCAGTGTGCAAGCGTTAAAGGTTCCAGCAGAGTCTCACCATCAATATCTCACAACTGATTCAAGGATGCAAAATAGCTCCTGCCTCCCACCCTCTTCACCCCGAAAGCTTCCCCATCCCACGCTTGATGCAATGGGAAAAGTCTTGGAAGCAAAAACCATCCCAGGATGACAGGGTGCAATTTATTAAACCTCTCCAAGCTTCTCATCCCTCGTCTATAAGAAGTAGCCGCGGAATAACAGAAAGACTAATGAGCAATGTTGTGTGACAGAATCTAGCTCAGTCTCTGGTACCAAGTGCATGACCGTTCAGGTCACTTCCTTGCTCCCCCTTTCTCACTCATCATTCTTCATCTCAGAGGGAGAGCTAGGATGGTTTCCCCAACAAGAGGTCATCCCGATTGGTTTAAGTTCACAGTGGGTTAAAAGTTATCAATATTCAATCCTTCCTCTGAAACTGCTTCTACAAATAAGAGAAAGTGGGGGCCAGTGAGACAGCTCAGCAGTTAAAGGCACTTGCCTCCAAGCCTAAGAACCTGAGCTCAATTCCCAGGACTCTTAAGGTAGAAAGAGAACTGTGAATGAGTGGCCAGTGGCACCTGATACTCTTTTAAGACCTAGAAGTATTTCCTTGACAGCTTTGCACTTCCTGGGTCAAGAGCCCTGGGTCACAGCTATAAGATGTCCTCACACAACCAGAGAGCTATAGCATACAAACCCACAAATACACTAATAACAATAAAATAAATTTTAAATGTTAGAAAAAAGTTTAATTCCTGAAAGACAGTAAAAGAAGATGAAGAAGAGGGATTATAGCCAGGCAAAAGCAATGTGAAAGTCGGAAATAGGTGCATTTAAAACTTAATCAATGACACCACCCAGCATGAGCTCTCAGACCACCAAAATTAGGTGAAATTAGATTCAGTACTGTAGACAGTAGGAACATACGCAGAAGTCTAAAAGCTGTGTAGAATAAGTTCGAAGGGCAAAACTCTGGAAAGTCTAAGAAGAGGTTCCAGGAGCCCTGAGCCCTGGCCAGGACCCACTCACACAAGCCCCGCAGAAGCAGTGCAGTAGCCTGCGTAGAGCTGCGTCAGAGGACAGTCGAAGGCTGGACATGTATCCTCTTCCCACTACCCAAACTGGAGGACATTGGATGACAGGTTCCCTCATCCCTGGAAGCCTCACTCCTCCCACCAGTAAATGAGAGTACCAATGGGTCACTGATGCAAATCTGGGAGGGTGGCTGGCAGCATCCATCCCTGGGGACTAGGATGGGGGTTCTCTATGAATTAAAATAGCTTTGGGGTAATGAGAAGCATTTCATACCTGGTCATACGTTCCCTCAGCTAAGACAGGCCAGTGGAGAATTGAAAGATAATCTCCGGTGTGTGGGGGGAGGGGCGGGGGGGGGTCCTTCCAGAACAAAGACTCCTCTGCTCTGAGGAAAAGCCTAGCCTGGTGAATTCAGGGTCACAGCCACAGCACTGCCTAAATCTAACAGCTGTTCTCATGCAAAGCGATGGGACCACTGCAAAAGACTCTGGGAAAGGAAAAATTTGGAAGGCCAGGCTGCCAAGATCGTTTGAAAAGAAGATATGACTTCTTTTGGTTCTCTCTCTCTCTCTCTCTCTCTCTCTCTCTCTCTCTCTCTCTCCCTGCCTCCCTCCCTCCCTCCTTCCTTCTCTCTCCTTTCCTCCTTCCCTCTCTCTCTCCCTCCCTTCCTCCCCCTCTCTCCTCTCTTCCCTTTGTCTCCTGTTGTTTTTGGTTTGGTTGAGTTCTGGTTTGGTTTCAAGTCAAGAAAGAAGAAGGCTACCAAGCGAGGTACCATCTCCTAGGCACTTCCACGGGATCCTATGTCTCTCCAAAAAAAAAAAAAAAAAAAAGCCATTTTAAATGATGTAAGTGTGGAGGATTTGGAGCCCCAGAGATTAAATTTCTGCTGAAATGCACATGGTTTTGGAGGGGAGGAAATGAGCTCTTGACCCAGGGAGTGCAAAGCCTTCAGGGAAATGCTTCTAGGACTGATAGAGAGAGTATCAGGTACCACTGGCCATTCACAGCTCTCTGCAGACTGTAAGGTAGCAGGAGATCGCACCTGGCTGGGCAAGCCTGACTGGGGGTGGAGGAAGAAGAGAGACACCTGTCTCAGCCTGTCTCACATATACGCGCACACATTCCTAGGCCTGGGAACTTTTTTCCACCACAAAGGCATGTTTTATGACTATGTTTGTATTTTTTTTTTTATGACTGAACAATCTCACATTCATCTAAGAGGAAGTGGGGGCTAAGTGGCCTAGGAGATGTGACACCTGGGTCCTGCCAGCCTGGTCCCATTGGAGCTCAGATGACCCACTCAGTTTGCCACAAAATCCAGACATCTACCTCTGCCCTGCCAGCCACCAGCTCTAAGGGCAACAGATAAAGTGTGTAAGGAGACTCTGGCTCTCCTCTGGCCACTCTGAACCCCGGTGTTAACAGATATTAAGAGGCTCAACACAGATTTCTTCCATAACACCCAAGGAGGTTCTTTATGAAGCATGGAGAGCCATACACATGTGACATTAACAGCCTTGTCATCAGTGTTTCATTCACATTCAGACACCCAAGGCTTTCACAGTGTGTGTGTGTGTGTGTGTGTGTGTGTGTGTGTGTGTGTGTGTGTGTGTGAACAAAGATGTTTTTATATAGGACAGGAAGGTCTGAACAGATACAGCACTGTCACTGTCATCCCCAAATGCCTGCCATCCATGGACGCAAAAGAAGTAAGTCCCTAACATAATAGTCCAGTCAGTGACAGAGGATATCCCAGGCAAACTCATGGCTTAGGATCTTGGACAGTTAGACCAGAAAACCTCCATGGAAGTATGAACTGTGACTGTGAAGAAGGCTCTATGAAGGACTTGTCATGTGAGCCCTCAGCAAAGAACAAAAAGAGCCAGGAAGCAGTGTAGAACTGGACCTGCCTTTGCCCTATTGACCCGTGCATCTGTAAGACCTCCACTATTGCTGACGCTGTGACCCACTCTTCTCTGTCACGGGACCAGTCCTCGGTACGCTTCTCACCACATCTCTTCTGATGACAAGAGGGCTACATGGTAGGGAAGTTTCCTGACATCGGAAGGAAGGATGCTCACTCAGAAAACCTCACCAGAATAATAGAAGGAAATTCTTCTGAAGGGAAGGCAAAAGTGAGGAAGGGGAAAGAAATGAACCCCGTGAGGTTCTGTGCATGGAACAGACAAACCCGAAGACTGTGTTCCTCGGCCAACACAGATAACAACTGTTGCCCTCGCCAAATTCAGCAGACAACAGATGATTCTCTAGACGGATTTGACACCGGAGCTCTGGAAACAGGACCAGTAGTCCTGAGCAGGATTAAAGACGGGTACGACCTTAGCTGGCTATCTTCCATCCAAGGCTGAAAACCAGAGTTCCTCTCTAAAGAATAAGATAGACTTAAAAGAATGACTACAGAAAGGCTATAGATATTAATGTTTGGTTCCTTACACATGACCCAGAGTACCTGAGCATCCTACATAAAGATACAGCCAGCCACAGACAGTCTCCACTAGCATTTGAGCCTACCTATCTGATCTTTGAGGAAATTCTATCACCTAAGAAATAGTATCAACACCAAAAAATAAATAAATAAAATAAGTTAAAAAAAAAACTGAACATGTTTAGTACAACAGATACAATGGAAAGGACTCGATTCAGATCTATGATATAAGAATGGAATGTTGTTTAAAAACGAGTCAGAAAGAGGCCTTGGAAATTTGAAACTCTACTAGTGTCTGCTTTATATTTCAGACTCACCACTGGGGTGTCAGACTCTGCTGACTCAGAGGAGGCGAGATGAAGTCTAAGATGGGGTCCCAGCCCGTGTTTCTCTGGGTGAAAACAGCAGGAGCTGGGATGGAGGCTGTGGTTCTCAAACTCTGTGCACCCAGATGCCACTGAGCACTGCAAGGAGTTGGGGACCAGATCCCATGAGCTGTGATGAGCCTGAGACAGGGTGGACTCTGGCTTATCTCTGAGTGAGTGCCTGGAGTACGGAGAGGCTTTTACGGGAGACTTAGGCAAAGCTCTGTATGACAAAGCCCCACTGTCACCACCACGGTCGTCCCTGATGAAGGAGATAGTCCTTGCTTATCCAAACTCTTATACTCATGGCAGGTGATGATGATGCATACACATTACTCAGGGTGAACCAGAGATTAAATATCTTTCACAGTAAGGGATGCCCAGGAAGGGAAGCTCATCAGATAAACACTTGGTGCTTATTGAGAGACTTCATTACCATGGAGAACTCTAGGTTCTATGTTACATGACTGCTTGTCACAGTCTTCTTAGTGGGAGGTCATGGTCATGAGCTCCAGGACAGGAACCTGGTCAGGAGCTAGTCCAAACCCCGGCCGTTCCCAATTATGAGGTTTATCAGGGTTCTGAACTTGCTACAACCTTACCAGGTTTTTCTGTCTGGTGGCACAGTCCAGTGCCCCAGATACTAGCAGATTTTTTTTTTTTAAGCTGAAAGAATTAGAACAGAAATCTGAGTATGTCTCATGTAAATAAAACAGGGAGAATAAAATCACGTGTGAAGAGTTAAGACAGCCAACCCAAGAGTTTAAAAAGATGGGGTAGGAATTCTAGAAATGGAAACAAAGAAAAGTAGAGGATTAAATTATCACAGTTGGAAAGGGAAGAGATCTTCCTTTAAAGTAAAATATTTTCCAAAAGTTACCTGGTGTGAAATCTCTTAATATCAGACAGAGGAGCCTCTCAACTTCTGGCAAAAGAAGAAGCTTAACAGGCCAGTTGGTTCACTGAGCTGCAGTCTCTCATCACCAACTGGGCTCTGCTAACATGAGTATTTAAAGAGAGAAAAACTGAGGAGTTCTTGCCATCTTTAAAGACTCCTTTGCAAGCCCTTCTTTTCTGGATCCTTTAAAGACAGATGGGAAGAGAATACAATAAAGAGGTAGGGGAGGGCTTGCAGGGTGAAGCTTGCTGCCAAGCCTAATGACCTGAGTTCGATCTCCAGGACGGACCGAGTAGTGGGAAGAGAGAACTGACTCCATAAGGTCATCCTTTGCCCTCCGTGTGCCGTGCTTCTCGGCAGTAAGCACACACATACAGCCATGGTACATACATACTCAAATAAATGTCACTTAACGCCGTTAAAAGGGTGGAAGACATAGAAAAGCTGTGTTAGGGTTCCCCACAGTGAGCAAACGCTGGGTGGTGAGCATCATTCAGGCATTATCACCCCCAGTCTCCATGGTAACCCTGTATATCAGGTAAGAGTTTCAAACCTGGAGATAAGCAACTCTCATATTAAAGTCTCCAAGGTCATACGGCTGTGCTGTCTGCTCCTTCATCTCCTCTGCCTGGTACACGTGACGTGCTCTCACAGAGACTTCCTGCCAACAGCCTTTGGGGAGTAAGAGTCTCGGTAGAACTCATGGGATGATAAAACAAATTGGGCTTTCTTGTTTTCTTTTTTTTACTTCTCGGAGGTTGTGATGCTTGAGTTACATAAATGTTGAGGGGAGGGCCAGGGAGATGGCTCGGTAGGTAAAGGGTCTTGTAGCTTAGGCCTGAATTCAATCCCAAAATTCACAGAAAGATGAAAAGAGAGCCAACTTCACAAAGTTGTCCTCTGACCTTCACAAGTGTACCATGACATACACACACACATACACACACACACATGCACACATACATACACACACATACACACACATACACACATCAATAATAATAATAATAATAATAATTTTAAAATAATGTTCTAATGAGAAATTGGGATAGAATTTTTTATCACTTGTTTTCCCAGAATTCTCTTTAAACCATTTTTTTAAATATATAATTCCTATTTTACAGAGAACAAAGCTAGGCTGTGCACAGCCCTGGTAGCCAGGTCTCCAGCTACTGTCCATCTCTCTAGGGACCTCAGAACCCCCTGCTGTGCTTAGCTGCTTTGCAACATGAGGCTGGGTTTCACCATTGCTCTATGCAATGGTGAAAAGAGCCCTGGACCAGCACCAGCTGCAGAAAGAAATCAGTAGAAGTATAGCACGGTTTCAGAAAATTCATAGGCGGGGGTGGGGGGGGAGTGGGGGAGAGGAGGGCAAAGGTCACAGTCAGCTGTCTTACCCATGCTAGCGTGAAATTTTAAGCTGGTGGGGACTGCGACAAAGCAAAACACCCTGAGCAGAGCAGGACTCTCTTGGAGAACCAAAGTCTCTGCCAGACAATCCTCCCAGTTAAACCTGATCTGCCAAACCGGCTCCCTCTCTCCAGTTCCAATTAGCAGCTACCCTCCCTGCACCAGACATGCTGAATCACTCTCCAGTGCCACGCCATGCCTCATAAAGCTTTGTGCGCATCTAATCCTCTAATAGCCTGGGGTGGTATTAGTGTCACAGTAGCAAATTCACTCCAATTTGGAGCTTTGTTATTTCACTGTAAGAAAGTCAGCAGCCTTACTGAAGGGACCACAGACTATCTGTTAACCCTTTCTGATCTCAACTCTCACAGCTGACCGAGGAAAACCAGACTTCTCGGGAACAAAGTATTCATGGATATATATTTTCTTGCAGTCCCAGACACAGCCCAAGTACAGTGTGGTCCAGGGGTCTGCAGAGGACCGACTGGTTACTTCCAGGACTCAGTATGGGCTCTCAGACCTAGGGATGCTCAAGTCACTTATATAAGCAAAATATTTGCATACAACTTTTGCCTGTCTTCCTATATGTTTCAAGCCATCTCTGGAGAATGTATAACCCTTCATACAATGAAAACGCCACAGAAATAAAAATGCCTTCACACTCTATTGTTCAGGAAATATTGACAAAAAGGAAGTCACCTCGTGTTCCAGTCCAGAACAATTTCTTTCCTCAAGAATTTGCAATTCTGGTTGGTTTCAGCTACAGATATAGACCAGGCAGACAGAAAAGGCAAACTACTCAGTAATCACTCAACAAGCACACTGTGAATGCCTCCGAATACATCCTAGGCACTCTGACAAGTTTGGGATCCGAAACCCTAATTCAAGCTAGGGAGAGGTGAGGCCCAGAGCTCCAATCCCCAGGATCCCAGGATCCACCTGCATGTATCCATAACCCCAGTGCTTCCAGGGGTGGAAACAGAAAACAGGAAGATTATTGAGATTTGCTGGTTGTCAGTCAAGGTAAAATATGACAAATTCCTGGTTCTGTTACAGATTCTGACTCAAGGGAATATGGTGGAGGGTGATAGAGGATAACAGCCAATATTCTTTTTTACATCCGTGAGCACACATATGGGCATACACGCACATGCACAGACACACACACACACACACACACACACACATTTACACATACACACGCATGTACAATGCACATATGTGCACAAGCAAACACACACATACATGCATGCATGTGCACATGCACGCTTGAACAGACATGCACACGTGTGAGCACACACACACACACACAAACACACATGCCTGGCTCTATCTACCACTTTCCATTTGGATGATCTTGGGAAAGTCCTTTCACCTTTATGAGACTATGGTTTACTACCTGAAACACAGTTAAAATACTACATCGGACTTTCTACATCTGGGAACTTGGCAAATGGGGATGCATAGCATTTGTGTGCATGGAGGAAGCAGTCACATACATTTGTGGCTTAGCTTCCCTAGTTCACTTCAGTATTGTCATTTCTTTATGTTCCTTTTGCAAAATCTCCTCTGAAAAGAAGAAAAACATATTGACTCCTGAATAAGCCTCCTTAGTCAGAATGACAGTGCCTAGGGGTCTTTGATGAACTCAGAACTCTGCCTAATTGAATTATTGAATGGCACTCCATCCTGGCCACTTGTACCTGTTGGGATCGAGGGAAACTCAGAAAAAAAAAACAACAACAACAACAAAAAAAACTATTTACAAGCTTAGCATCTCTGTAATTTTGCCTGGAGACAGTAAGAATTTTGCCAAGTATCCTAATTTGATGGAGAGAGGCAGGGTGAGTGCTCCCAGGGAAACATGAACAAATGTCTGCTCACCCCAGATGGGACCTTGACAACAGACCAGAGCTGGGGAAAAAAAATCCACCCAGATCGAGTTTGCTGAAGCCATTGCAATTGCAGTGACTTGCCGGAGCAGGGTGACAGCTGCCTTGCTAAGAAGCCCAGCATGGGCCGTGACTCATGAAAGCCGCAACCCAGGAGTTCTGCACAACCCACAGTCAGCTCCACCAGTGTCGCCCTCCCTCAGTCCTGTCCCCTGCTTGCTTTTATGTCAGGGGTCCATGGGATGACTCCTGTAACCTCTCCGGCTTCCTGAATCATATAAGCATCCTCCCCGCAGGAGGCAATGCTTCAGTCTGGAGGGAACAGCTACACAGGCAGCAACTGTTTAATCTTACAACAAATGAGTCATTGTGGCAGGACAGACGCAGCATAAGGTACCTATGTGCAGTGAGAAGCAAGAAGGAGAGTAAATCCCTCAGGTTCCACCATTCAAGCAACAACGGAGCAGCTTGGCAAAGGAAGCCATGCTGCAGAGTTCATGGAGTGCTGGAAGAGAGGTGAAAGGTAATCTTTCTCATCTTTTATTCAATCCACAGAGTATCTTCTTTCTACGAAAAGGGAGAACAAGAAAGCTCTCCCACTGAGATGTCACAGAATGCAAAGCAAATTAGAGAAAATTCTTTCCTGAGTCACTGGCACTGGAGCAGATATTTGATAAGACAAGGGAAGAATTGGATGGCCCTGGGCCTAATATGTCACCTGCAGGGTGAAGTACTGAGCACTAGCATGGCTGCCCTTAAGAGCTAACTCAAGTTGACATCACTCAGATGGTAAGCACGTAGCTGTCTCATCCACTCCTCCCCCTGTTAGCCTATGGGTGAGATTCTATCCTTATATCTGTTTCAGAGATGGAGACACATGGAGATTCAGATGTCCAAGGTCATGGAGTTTGTACAACAGAGGCCGCAATTCAAACCCAGACAGCCTGATTTTCAAAGCTGTAATTTTAATAAGCTCTACACTTTAAGTATGAAATTGGAACAACTGCATATCACGAGGTAATTTAAATAAAGAACGTCAATCAAGGGGGCAGGAGCGATGTCTCAGTGGTTAAGAACACATACTGTTCTTTCAGAGGACTAGAGTTGGGTTCTCCGCACCCACAGGGGCAGCCAAAATCCACCTATAACTCCAGCTTCAGAAAAAAGAATCCTCGGTAGACACTGCACTCACCCACGCAACCCCCTATGTACATATTTTAAAATAATGTTTAGATCCTAATTAAAACATGCATCCCTAGGTAGACTTGAATAAGATCCAGAACCTTTCTCATGGGTTCTACAAAATGAAAAGGAGGATTCTACAGAACCTAAGGCTAAAGAAGCCTACAATGCCAGGGCACGCCTATATCCTTCATCATGCTTCAGGACTCTTTAATCTCCTGCATGAGACAACAGGACAGCAGGACCATCTTATGCTGTTTGTAGCTATATGTATGGCTCTTGTTGCTAAGTTAACTGCATATTTAATATTAATTCAGCCATTCCTAATAAACCCTTTTATGATGTTACCTTAAAACCATAAGTTAAGGAATTATATGTATAAGGAACTACAGAGCGTCCTGGTCTCTCATCTGCACTTACCGGAGCTGGCTGCCAGAAACTCAAATAATAAAATAGATTCTGAAGAACTCACGAAGTGCACAAAGTAATGTCAACCTCCCTTCTGTTCACAGCTGCCCTAGAACAAACAGAAACAAAGGCTTGAAAACCAAGGAAAGTTTTAGAGCCAAGTTTCATTTGTATATGAGAAGAATACACACTCCAAAAATCCAATTCTTATTCATCCATTCTGGCCAAATCGCAGGAGTGCGGGTCTTTCTTACTCTAGAGATCTGGAGAGATAGGCAAAGTCCAGGGGCATCTGACAAGATAGCAAAATTATATATGAACTCATGGGCGTATTGATAATCATGATGAGTTTCTCAAGGCTCTGTAGTAACTAGTTGGAGCACAAGGCTTTCTCAGGGAGCAATCTTCTAGGCACATGCATATTTTGTAACTTTGTCTCTAGATCTATTAGGTTAGCATTATGAAAACCAAGAGAGAGTTCCTCCTAACTCTAATCTTTCTCTGAATGTCCATGAATTACCAGCATAGGAAATCTTTGGTCATATAGGAGACCAAACACAATAATGGAACTTTGTGACCTTGAAGAATTTCTACAGCTTCCCAAAGAACCCAATTCACAGACGGAGAGGGAAAAGGGATACACAGTCTGTGACCGGGTATCATGCTGCTGGTGTCTGAATTATAGTTGGGTCAGCCTGCCAACTGTCTGCTAAGAAAGCCCTGGGAATTCTCACTGGAGTCAGGTTCCTGGAATGACGTAACAGTAAAGGCCTCCTAAAGCAGACCTGATATCCTCTCCCTGAGTCATCTTTATGCTGTTAATCCTAACAGCTGGATTCTAACAGCTGGAAAATATTCTTTCTTCCTATGCACTAGTCCAGCACACAGTGTCTGTATCATGCATGTCATATTTAGCATGCCCTATTGGGTGGTGTGGTAATTTTAAATGTATTTTTCTTGTTTTCATTTCAGAATTCTAAAGGATAGGAAGATGGCTCAGTGATGTTTGCTACATCAGCAGCAGCACCTGAGAACGGATCCTCAGCATAGCCAGATAAAGAAAGAGTGGGTCTCTGATTCTAGCACTGAAGGGGAGAATGGAGACAGAGATCCACAAACTAGCTTCTCAGTGAAATCCATATCAGTAAAATACCATGGCTCAAAAAAATATTTTGGAGTGAGGTAGAAGAGAACACATGATGTTGACCTCTGATTGCCAAATGTGTATGTATACACATGCACACACATGATCATGTATGCACACATATACTACACACGAAAATAAGTAGGACCAAGGAGGTGGCTCAGTGGATAAGGTGCTCTCTGTGAAAGCACAGAAAGTAGAATCCAGGTCCCCAGAACCCGCATGAGAGTTAGGAAGGCATAGTAACTGCCTATAATTCCAGCATTTGGGAAACAGAAACAGGGAAACTGGCTGTCTAGACTAGCTGGAACTGGTGGGCTCTGGGTTCCAGAGGCCCTGCCTCAATGAGTAAAGTGGAGAGTGATCAAGGAAGATGTTTGGAAATTTCAGGCCTCCACACACACACACATATATATAAACGCATACACACACACACCCACACACACACACACACACACACACACACACACACATGCGTTCACATGTTTGCAAAAATAATAAAAGATACTCAGTTATTTGAGGAACAGATATATATACTCAGTTCCAAAGCATCTGAAAGGAAACAAGCATCCCAGATGTTCCACCAACATCGGTTCAGTGATTGTCCGCGGATGAAAGTTGTCCAACTACCCACGGAGATCTGTCTAGAGATGGGAATTTAGAGACATCGTAATGGTCTGTAATGAAGGGTCAGGCTCAGATTAAAGGAAACAAAATTGAAGCTCGTTTGTTAAGAGACATCCATTCCTCTACTTGACAGACACCATTGCGCTTGTGCTCCACTCAGCAAAGAGTGCTTTCATATTGGGAAGAATGCAGCCGGTACAACCAGAGCGGAATGAACCACTCTTCCTAAAGAGCTCATTTTGCTCATATCAACAACATCATTATATGGTATATCTATTTGTCTGTGTGTTTCCCTATCCCAGCTGTGAACACGCTGACACGTCTAACCATTCATCACAACCCTATTTCATCAGAATGTATATATAAGACTGTCCTAGATTCATTTCTGCTGGTGTGATGACATACCCTGACATAAAACACCCTCAGGGATAAAGGGTTTATTTGGCTTGCAGGTCTAGATTACAGTCCGTCACTGAAGGGAAGTCAGGGTATGAAACTAAAGCCTCACATCCACAGTAAGAAGTCAAGAGAGAATAAATGCACGGATCCTTTCCTGCTGGTCTACATGGAATTGCCCCTAGTCAAGGAGCCCACTTCACAGCCAACGAAACATAGCAGGAAGCATGGACGGAGCATTTTGTTGTCAGGAGAACAGGTAGGTTCACGCTCAGCTAACTTTCTTATATAGTTCAGGATCGCCTGCCTAGAGAAGGGTGGCACCCACAGTGAATGGGGTTTTTCCTTATCAATTAACAGGCAAGACAATCCCTCACTGACATGCCCACAGACCTGTCTGAACCAGGCGATTCCTCAAATGAAATAGTGCTGAGTTTGACAATGAAAGCTAACCAAGATGGTAACTTATAACCTAGACATGTTATATTTAAGATGTGTAATTTTTACACCTGTCCCATTTTATTTCACAAAAATAGTGAACATTTTCTTCACCCTAATAGAAGCCATGCCTTCGTTACCACTCTAAACTCTCCCATAATTTAGTGTGGATGCAGGGAACATCTAGCCAGGAAAATCCTTTTACCTACAAAATTATGTCCCTATTTTATCTAGCAAATTTTCTTTGCATTTAAGGCTGATTTTCTGACTCATCCAGTCTGTAACCTCTGGTTATTCTTGCCACATAACAGCCTCTGGTGCTTCCTTCTTTTCATCATCCTGTTTTTGCAATTCATCAACTGGTTCTTGGTTCTACCATTCATCTTCAGGCATGAAATTGTGCCTAAGAGCTCTGTCCTTTTGACATGGTGTGGCCGGACAGAATAAGAATTGAGTAACTTCTAAAGACTGACCATCTAAGTGGCATACTGGGAGTCACTTTGCTCTCATATTGAACAGTTAACATATAATTAAACTCCACAATGGTAAAAATATGCTGTATCTGTACTATCCAATCTGGCAGCCATCCATGGCCATTGGATCCCTAGACTGACACTTGAAATTGAAGAGATTTTAATTTCATTTACGTTTAACTAATCTAAATTTAGGTTACCATAAGTGCAATGGCATCTGGATTGGTTAGTAGAAGGGAAAGACCTACATGTCAATTACATAAAGACAACATGGCAGAGACTGTGTCCTCGTGCAAACAAGACTCTCTGTAATACAGGGTAATTTGCTTCCATAGTCCGGGAATATTCATGGCAACTTAAAGGAGAAAGAGCATTTTATCAAACTAAGAAAAATAATGGGTAGCTGCTTTATGGGAAAGATGAATTATTAAAACCACAAGGGTTTCTGGAGCACAAAAGAAACAGCTGGGGAGATTGGGCTGAGCTAAGATTGCTAGAGATGTGCTAACTAACAGAATAGACACAAGCCATATGCCACTACTTAAGCTTCAGGAGAAATAACGCATTCGACTCATCAGCTGTACCAGCTGCATCTCCAAAATTCCACAGCCACCTGTGACTGTGGCTGTCGTACTGGCTGTCTATCACAAGAGCACCCAGACCTGTGGCTTTTCTAATGGGCTGACCTGCTGCGGGCTCTATTATTGTTAATGGCGTTTTTTGTTTTGTTCTATTGGTAAATTTTGTCCTTTCACAATTTTACACACTGACACTAATGTCTTTTGGGTCCCCCCCCCCAAACACACACACACCCTACCTACCCTCTCCTATTTTTCTCCTAACCTTATAATTCCCTTACCTCCTCCCTGTAAATCTCTTTGTCCTACTTGCTCATTTAGATTTTGTTTAGTGTCCCTCAGAACTTAATTGAAGCCACATGACCCTGGTAGACTCAGAAATAGGTACCATGCCTCCTGTCTGTCCGTTGCCAGCACATCATCAGTGTGTCACTGACCTCGAGATTTCTTCTGTTCTCTACCCAATTTTTAAGAGGCCTGACTTCTGTAGACTTGGTGCTACTATGCATTGTGCTGTGGCTGTGTCCTGCTTAGAAGATGGTATTCTCCAGCCCTCTTCCCAGCCTGTAGCTTCTAGTTCTTCCCAGCCCTCTTCCTCTGTGCTCTCCTGGCTTTAGAAGTAGAGATGTCTTGTCTAGAGCTGAGCCCTCCCTGGATGAACTAGGCAGACCAGGAGACAAGGATCAGAGGTTGGGTGAAAGAAAGAAAAGTGATGGAGAAATAGGTGTGCCCATTGTTTAAGGAAGAGTTTAAAAAGACAAGAGTTAGACATGTGTCATTTTAGGACGTGGAATGGAGTTTTCAAAAGCTTTTCTGCTCTTTTCCCCTTTGACCATGAAAGGTTGCACACTAGCCCACAGTTACCAGGTGTTTCCAGTTTTCAATGGGACTTGATTTAGGCAAACCATCTTTTATAATGAAGTGCTGGCTTTCAAGGACATGATAGATACTCTGAAGCCAACTAGACCCTAGTTTCTGAGTAGGAATTTTGTCTTTAAATTCTCTTTTGTTCTCCAACTTAGAGAAGCTAGGTCCAACAGTACAGAACCCCTGTTCACCTTTTCTCTTTCCTTTAAATAAAAAAGACACTGTCTTGTGCAGTGGGGCATCCTGCCATAGTATTTTATGTAGTGGGACACTGTGGGATGATGTTTTATGCACTGAGACACTGTGGGATGATATGTTATGCAATAGGATACTATGGATTAGTGTCTTATGCAATGTGACACTTTCAGATAGCATCAAGGCATCAGTGATGCTGTGGTGTCATTCCAAGATCCAGTGTTGGACTGGAGGAGGAAAATAGCTATTGAGACTTTACAGTTGACATTAGCTGGATAAAAAGCTGGTTTCATGACCCCGCTACTTCCTAAAAGTAACGATTGATCTGCAAGCATGTAAACTGAGCTAGCATCAACTCTGCAGAAACGCACTGTTGTTTACAACCAATTGAGCCATCCACATGGCTCAGCTTCCACCAATTGAGGATCAAAGGAAAAGATTTATATAAATGTTTGGCAGCAAGCATAAGTCTCGCTGAACTGTTTGAAGGGTCGAACAACTTTTAAACATCTCATGTTTTATCCTAGACCAACTATGTTCACATCCACACTGATGGCCGAGATTGCCATTTACTTAGCTGCATCAAAGACATGACGCTGGACTCTGAATGGGTCACACTCAATACCACAGGCTTGCAGGAATGAAGGATGCCTCTTTTATCTGAAGATGATTCTTGATAAAGCCAGAGAAAGTAGCAAAGGCCATAAGTGTGCTGACCTCTGAAGTCTACAGCATTCTAGAATCAGGTGTTTCAAAATGGAGACTTTATATCATGTCCACCTATAGTCAACTCAAGGAGAAGTATTTGAGTGGTTCAACTATAAGCTTAGAGTCACATTTAAAAAAAAAAACTGTAACATTTTTACTTTATAAGAAAAAAGGGCCTACCAGAACACCATGGGTTTTTAGATCTGTGTATTTGGAAGACGTTTCTTGAAAGCCAAAGAAGCAGACCTGCTACTTAAAGAGAGATGACCACCAGTACTTATTATGAACAACTTTTCTCGTGAAATTAGTAGTTAATAAATGAGATTTGTTTTTTAGTAAAAAAACCAACCAGCCCTTGAAAGAGGTTCATGACTCAGTGAACTAATATAGTTCAAAAAATCACCAGAGAAAAAGTACAAAATTGTACATGATTCAAGGTGTATTTAACATGTACAGTAAAACAAGTGAACTCAAATTCTGTGGTGGCATACAAAAATTTACTGACGTGGTTTAATATTCTCTGTTGTGTTAATCCTTAAGAACTATATTGTTGAACTTTGATGAAATATTAAAGGAGAGTAACCATTCTCTGAAAAGGATGCTAAAATACTTCCATTCCCAAATGTGGACCTATGTGAGGCTTTTATCAAATGTACTTCAATGCAAAACTATACTGCAAGAGTAGATATAATAAAGCCAGTCTCCTATTAAACCGCACGCACGCGCACGCGTGCGCGCGCGCACACAATGCTGCAAAACAGAGTTGTCGCTGTACTGATTAGGTATCACATTCTGTAAATTCACTCCTTTTTATTAAAATGTGCTCACTATTGGCCTATACATATCCCTCTGGAATAGCAAATGCTCTTAACCATTGATCAATCTCTCCAACTTCAGGATGATGGATGTTAGTATCTGCAGCCTCTGGATCAGAGATCCTGAGACAAGGTGACCTCTTTCCCTATGCCGTGTGCCCAGAAACCCCCAAGCAATGCTGCTTTTGTAAAGGAAGAAGGTGTTAAAAGTGAAGGTCCAGGAAATCTTTATCCTGTGTTGTGAGAAAATCTCTCTGTCTCTCTGCATGTATCTGCCTCTCTGTCTGTACATCTGACTCTGCGTGTGTGCGCCCATCTCTTTCTCCCTCTTCCCTCCTTCAGTCTCTCCATCCCTCTTTACTCTTTGGCTTGCATTCTGATAAAATGTTGAATTATTACAAGACCCTACTGGCCTAAGATGTGGTGTTAGCTGAATCCCAGTTGGACAAGATGACACAGTTTTGATACACCCATATGGGGATTTGGCATGCCTCCAAATCCATTGCTGAAAGATGTGGAGTTTATACAAAGGACACAAAGCGAGTCTTGTACTAATAGATGCTTTTGCCTCTCAAGGTATGTTGAATGCCCAGCACCCTGGTGGGGACATGACCCCATTGTTTGGATGAGGCAGAACTAATTGGAACTAAATCTGGGGGACAAGAATCCAAAGCCAAACCATGCTGCTGCAGCAATAAGTGGTTTTCCAAGGAGTCTACTCCAAGAGCCTGTGTTTATGATTCTCTTTCCAAGAACCCCTCAGGGAAAAGGGGCCATTTCTCATGTGGCATTTTCCAACTCAAGAACATATCCCCTTCCTAGCACGGTCACCCTGACCGTTCTACCCCATCCCTTAAGGAGACTACTCTTGTAGGCTTTGGCACCTCAGCTGGGATGGTGCTCAAAGTCTGGCAAGAATCTTTTCTGTTTTATTGCCTCATTGATAAACTTGATCCTTGAAGAAAACAAATTAAATTCGAGGTACCTCATGCACTTGGGGCAAAGAAGAATGAGTCAAGGGCAGCCTCATTAAGCAATTGGATTCTAAACTTTAAAACTGACCTCTATCAATCCACTTTTCTGAATCACTAGATGAGTTTTCCAAAGATTCTGCTAGCTCCACTCTCTGACACAAGCTGAACTGCCATTTACAATATTCCTAATGGAGAGTTCGGCCACTTGTTTACTTTATAGCCAAATGTGAATGCCTGGCCCCTTTGGAAACCATACCTTGTTAAAAGAGAATGTGCAATGCCTTCCATTCTCTATCCCACCATGCTGTAACCTCGATGTATCAACGGTCCTCATGAGGAGAACTGTTAGCATACATTTTTCTCATCTACTTTCTTTAACAAGGCAGTCCTCAGTTTGCAATGGAACAGAAAGCTGCACTGGAGGAAACGTCAAAGCAGGTGTTAGGATGGAGTCTGCCTTGGGCACAGGGATGCCAGTGCTCTCAGGTGGACCCCTAAGAACTAAGGGACTAAAAGTCCTCAGCTACTATATGGCTCTGATCTGGGCCATCCCTCAGTTCAAAGGGAGTCTGGGAGGGAAAAAGACAAGCTAGGAACCAGGGAAGCACAGCAATGCATGACTGTGGTCAGGAGAAAGGACAGAGAGCACTTTTCCTGTGCAAGTTTCACGGTGAAGCGTTCAGGGTATAGAGTATAATGCCTTAAGACTCGTGTCCAAACTAATAAGTATAAAAGTGACATAAGCCACTCAGAGAGACAGATGCTTTCTCTTATATGTTGGATATAGATTTAAACATACATATACACATACACCTGTACACATATACATGTACATATACATACACATGTACATATATATACACATGCACATATGCGTGTGTGTGTGTTTGGGCTATCAAATTAGAAAGCAGATAAGACAGGAGGAGATGATCTTAAAGAAAGGAAAAAAGGCAATGGAAAGTATGTGACATGAAAACAGAAGAGCAGACAAGGAGGACAGGAGGCAAGCCAAGAGCAGTAGCAGAGAAGGACAAATTAGAACAAAATGCAATGGCTTCTGGACATGGTAGCATGTTGTGTCTTTACTTCTAGACTTGGAAGCCAGAGGCAGGTGGATCTCCATGAGTTTGATTCCACCCTGGTGTACGCAGGAAGTCAGCACCAGAGAAAGACCCCTTTCACAAAAGGAGAGGGTATGAAAATGCCATAAGGAAATCTATCAATTTATATGGTAATGTAAATTTAATTTTAAAATAAAATAAATTAAATTTTAAAATGAAACAATTACACACAGAAAGGATTGGGAATGGAGGGCATACTGAAAGTAATGAGATTCTTTTGAATGTCTTTCTGTGTAGCTTTTGTTCCAGGACCATAGTAAATGCTTATCTGTTCAGAGAGATGGCTCAGGATGTTAGAACATGTACTGTCTTTTCAGAAGACCCAAGTTCTGCTCCTAGCATCCTTATAGGGAAGACCTAGATTCCATTAGAATGCCAGCAGTCAATGAAAAAGGAAAAACAGGGTAGAGAGTATGGGATGAAGGCTCAGTTAGCCTTGAACTAGCCCTAAAGGACAACAGAAGAGTTTCTGAGACTCTTTCTAGCACTCAGTCCCCAGTGAGAGTGTTCAGCTCCCATCCTGAGGATGCAAGACATTGTCCCAGGGGGGGAAGAAACTACTACTCTGAGAACTAGAAATAGGTAGCTATTGGACCTTGGACGGGTCACTTCACATCTAGAGTAAGGCTCTTTCATCTTTAAAATGGGTGCATAGGATCATACAAAAAAAAAATGCAGTCCATTTAGGCTTCCATTTTCTTCCACATATATACTGTACCAAACTCAACAAATCTGGCCCTTTCCTCCAGTCATGGGGGCCTGAACAGGAGTCCTGACATCAGTGTTGATTTCCTTCTGCTGTCCTGTGAGCTCTTTGTTAGCAAGGACTTCACTTCTTTCCTCTCTTCCACAGCAAACTGCCTACCAGACAGTAAGCATCCAATGAATGATGATGAATGAGTGAGGGTGTGCAGCTCTGTTCAAGAAGACATATGCTCAGAAGACGGTTCATCAAAATGAAAAGTCTCCAAGTGGCAAACATCAGAGGCCAGAAATGCACTTAGAACATCTAAACTTCTACACATCATAGCTTAGACCAACCTGACATCCACCAGCCTGCGGTCGAGCAAAACCAGCCAACCCAAGAGCTAGTTTATAATATTGTGATGAGCATCATGTGTTATTTGTTTATTTATTGACCTGGACCACAGTACGTTGCAGATTGATTGCATAAAAATATTTTTTTACCTTTTTCACCTTAAACAGCCATTAGTTGCCCTTGCCAAGGCCTCTCATAGATAGTGTGGGAAACTCCAGGCCGAAAGCCCAGCCCTTGAAAAACCTGTTTTGTTGTTTTCTCTTTGAAAAGAACATACTGTCTTTATTTTTCTTTAAGCCAGGAATGAAATAAAAACTTTCTTAAGTCTCAAACACAGGGACCTAAGTAAGTTTGAGGTGTACTAAAAATCAAACCCTCGAACCAAAGCTACCTCTGTGCTAAGAAGGTTAGGAGCGGAAATTAGCTCCCTTTTCCTCATGAGGTCTCTAGCTGCAAACATCTCTGCTTTTTGGCTCAGCATTCTCATCGGACCTCTGTGCTTTAGACCGTAATGTAAGCAATTGTTAATGAAAGCTGGCCTTCAGAAACTGCATTTAGGTTTATGCAAAGGCAGAGTCCTTGGGCCCTGACCCAAGGAAGGCCAAGAGGAAAGCTCTCAGCCTGCCTTGGTTCAGCCACCATCCACGGCCCACTGCTATGCAGCTGGTGTTAAACAATCCGGGGAATTTGTACAAAGTCATTTCTCAGGCAAAAGGCAAACAGCCAGGTGACTGACCAGCAGTGAGCAGGAGCTACAATTAATAATAGCCGCGTCTTTGAGCATGAAGGTTTGGATGGAGTTCAGATAATTACCCACAGGTTGAAAGACATTCTCAAAACCTTGTGGGATCCAAATTTAGACTGCCACTTGGCTGAGAACAAGTTGAATGACATTTTCTTGGATGAAAGCCATAGTTTCTATTCCAGGTTGGACTCAAAGACAGGGAAAAGACAAAGAAAAGGATAGATTCTTGCAGATAGTATGGAGTGCAAGGGTTGAATAAAAGTTTCGATTGATAGACAAGATGGATAGACAGATAGATGGAGAACTAATGCTATAGTGTAGACCTTGAATGTCCTTAAAACTCCATATGCTTAAGATCTAGTCATCAGCCTGTATCTCTGTTGGGAGGTCCCAGATGATAGATAAGAGAGAGAGAGAGCGAGAGAGAGAGAGAGAGAGAGAGAGAGAGAGAGAGAGATTACAGATAGATGGATTATACATGATATATACATATGATAGATCATAGATACATACATACATACATACATACATGATAGATGATAGATATAAGTAAATAGAAGATAGAGATAAGTGATAGATAAATAGATAGATAGATAGATAGATAGATAGATAGATAGATAGATAATCTTTATTTGTACTTCCTTAACCATTCCAGGGTATTTATATTTAATGAAAATAAATAAAGCTAGCTTTTGGAGCAAAAATTTGAAAAGAAATTGAGTCAACAAACTCAGTCATAATAAAAAGTAAATAAGTAACAGGAGGACATAGATGGATATATGTATCTATGTATCTATAGATGTAGATATTGATATATTGATTAGATAGAGGGAATACAGGAACCTAGCCACAGATACTGCTCAGCCACAGAGGTTTGTGTTACACACATACCAAAACACAGAGCAATGGTCAATGGAGACCATTCATAGCTCTAGATCAAGGGATTAGCCATGGGCTTTCCCTCACCCTAATCTGAGAACAGTATATTCCCAAAGAGAGGGACGAAGCTGTGCCATGCCTATGGTGTGAGCCTGGAAAGTGCCCATGGAGAGGAACACATACTGCTCATATGAGTGTCCCTTTTTCTTCAATTAAGATGAAGTCTGTAAACTTACTGTAATAATCTCTCACAAGGTCTAGTATTTTAAAATAGAATATCTTTGGACTGGCCATACAATGAGGCAAACAAAGGTACTATTGTTGGTGGGTTCTTTGAGGATTGTTTTTTCCATATAAATAAACAAAAATGTGTGTCTTAAGAAAAATAAAACTTTAAATGGTGTCACACAGCCAGTTAGGGGTAACTAGGACTAGAACCCAGATCCCAACGTTAGACCATTTTCTTATTCATCATAGTGATATCCTGTGATCCATGGAGTCCCCGGAAGGGGACCCTTGGACATGTCTGAGCTGGAAGGCATGCGAAGAAGACATACCTGTGTATATTCTGTTTGCTTGTTTAGATGTTGGTGTGTTTGTTTGTTTGCTTTTTTGTTTAGTGTACCATATGATCAGAAACCAGTCACTTCCTTTGCTAGGAATTTAAGCTTCTTGACTAGTTTCTTCCTGACGTTGAGCATCAAGCTCTGTGTTGCCGGTGAGAAGAAAGATAACAAACGTTTTCAGACTCAGAACCAACTCACATCCCGTGTCGGGTAAAGCAGATGTTTGCTACCTGATCTCTACCACGGCCTTGAAACATAGATATGGTTCCCCCATCTTCTAGAGAAGGACAGAGATCTAGAGATTGAAGACTAGTGACCTATCTAAGGCAGCACATCAGCCAATTGCTCTGTACCACTAAATGTCAAGATCAAGTCAGTGTAAATGGGGGCACAGCAGAGATGTGGAACAAGAGCAGGCATGGATCCCAGACTGTTTTATGCTAGATGGTGTGAGGGGTGAGATGTAGGCAGAGAGAGGCCAGCTTGTGGAGCAAATCACCAGGATCACTGAGCTCGATGAAGAAAATCTCAGAGATTTTTGAAAACCCTGAGACATAATATTAAAGGCAGATAGAAGAGTGAGAAGCAGAGACATGTCTAGTTCTCTGGAATACAACTCACTCTGCTGGGGCTGACTCTCCCTGCTGCCGTTCAAATATTGCCTCCTACACCACACAGTAGAAAACTACTTTTCATCTCCAGATACAAGACCTGTGAATAAGGAATACTAATAAAAAGATGTAGTGGGTAGGAGATAGTAGAATATGGGTAATGTAAAAGTAGAGGGGGATGCTGGGGATAACAACTTAAGTTGCAGTGGGGGCAGGGAAATGTGGAAAATGAGGAGGATGGGTTAACTGAAACCAAGGATAATAAAAAGGCCTTCTAGAATGCCACTACTTTATGAGCTAATTTTTACAAAGCTCTTGAACAGAAGTACCTTGCATAAGCAGCAATGCTTTCTCCCAGAAGATGAGTATCAGTGCTAGTCATGGGGTACTTCCCTATGAGTTATTGGTCACGGAGACCCCCCAAAGGACTGAAGATATACTTTGTCTAAGGAACATAGATAAATCAAACTGGAACTAAACTGAAAACGTCCTCCCTCCTGGCTAGCTTCCATGGTACTAGGAGGTGCTATGCATTCTGCTAGGGGAAAGAGACCACCAATAATTTTACCCAGTGGTGGGCCCTAAATATTATAACGATACCAACCCACCAGGCAACAATGTGCCCACTGGTACAACGGTGGCTTGGCTGTTTGGGGGGATAACCAACTACTTTCTGATTGGATCTGAAGCCTGTTCAGCAGGAAGAAATTCTTGCCTTATACTTCAAACCTGGTCATAAGTTTATGGCTGAGGGAGTCAGTCATAGGCCCTGAAAGAAGCCTACTGCTGTTATTAAGCTAAATATCATCAAACTGCCTTCTAAATACTAATGTTTCTATCCATAGATTAGGTGCTGCTTTCAAACTCGGTTTGAGATACTTCTCTTTTATATGAGGCAGTAGGTCAAGCAGAGGATCATAACCAGTCAAAGTGCTGATAATAACTGTGGATAATGAGTAACTATTGCTCAGTTCTAAACAGGGCATCTATCACACACACACACACACACACACACACACACACACCACACCACACCACACCACACAAACACACAATCAGATTCAAGAAACATCCCAGAAGGAAGCGAGAGTAAATGTCAGAGCCAGAGGATGGGGAAGAGTGTTGTGGAAGATTATCTTCTGCTCATAGTGTGACCACTTTGGTCATGGGGCCATAGCAGCTGTGGTTATCTCAGAAGACCTCTGCAAGATTAAGTCAGTGAACATTCAGCATGGATAGGTCTTGTAAGACCCCTTTCCTAGTTAAGGAACTATTGATAGCTGATAACTGTCATGGGAGGAGGAGTCATTTTCCTTTGGGAGAATGGCCGATAATAGATGTCTCATGCTCACGTGGATGGTGCCGCTCCTACTGACACGTGGGCAGCACTAACCAGACTCACAATGTCATAAAATGGACATGAAAGCCAGAGGGGGCATGTTGAGAGGGTCCCGGAAGGGGAGGGAGGGGCCTTGGAGGTCGATCTGATCAAGATACCCTATATGTATCTATAAAATTGTTAAAGAATAATTAAAAAAACTATTTCTTTACAAAAAGTTGTATGTTGTTATCACGGCTGAGTTCAGTGGGAGTTGCTATTTTAAATAAGTTCTTCTATGGGCAAAACTGAACTGAATTGCCAAGGAAATGAAGAAATGTGTAGATATTCAGGGCAGACATGTACCCTAGAGAGTAGTGTTGGAGCCATGGTCAAGTTTTATCTATGTTTCATTCGATGATTCCTGGGTTCCTTTAAAATTTCAAGAGGAATCAAGATGATAGCTCTGTGGGTAAAGCCACTTGCACTAAGCCTGATGACCCGAGTTCAGTGCTCCCAGACCCACATGGTGAAAGGAGAGAACTGATTCCCACAGATTGTCTTCAACCCCTTGAAAAAAGACACCATCGTCTTCCATGTGCATTAATCTAGTGGTCATTACTGCTAAGTAATATTAGTTTTTATTGCCAACTCGACACAACCCAGAGTCACCAGGAAAGAGGAAACCTCAACTGAGCTGTTGCTCAGATCTGATTGACCTGTGGCCACGTCTATGAGAATTGTCCTGATTACTTATTGATTTAGGAGCACCTAGTCTACCGTGATAGAAACCTCTCTTAGAGCCAGCCAAGCTGTATAAAAGAGCTGACCAGGAGTGAAATCACTAAGTAGCATTCTTCCATGGTATTAACTTCAGTTCCTGCTTGAGCTCCTGCCCTGACTTGACTTAACAATGAACTCTGACCTGGAAGTATAAACTGGAAAGTCTTTCCTTTCCCCCAAAGTAGCTTTTGGAATCATGATGTTTACCACAGTGACAGAAATAAGTAAGCAAACCAAGCTCAGAAAGGCAAATGCCGTTTGTTCTCCCTTGCATGTGGACTCTAAAGCAGAGAAACTCAGGACTGAGAATTACCAGTAGGTGTGCCATGAAGGGTATGGCGAGGTCAGTAAAAGGGAACAAGGTTTCATTTAGGAGAGGGGGGAAATGAGGACTTGAAAAAAATTCTTGTTTTCTCTGTAGGGATTCTTTTGTCTGTGTTCTAGAGTTTCTCCTTTTAATTCTGTTCTACTTTTATTGTTTATTTCTGAATGCGTTCAGAGTTGTGACATTTCCCGTGAGAACAAGGTTGGCACAAGTCTGATGTGTAACAGTCCCATTGTTGGCTGCTTTCTAAATAGTCTACTATTGCAGTCGTGATCTCTCTGTTAACCCAAGAATTACTTAATGTCATTTTTTTTATTTAAAACTTTCACTGGTAATTTTAATATATATCGTATTATAGGTCAAGAAACTCCTCCTCTGCTTAAACCCAGTGGGAAAATGTTAAAAGAAACCGAGTACGTGAACAGCTGCTAGTAAGTCAAAATGATACACACACACACACACACACACACACACACACACACACACACAGGAGGAGGAGGAGGAGAGGAGGGGGAGGAGGAGGAGAGAGCTCCATCTTGCAGTCTTGCATCCCTATGAGCTCTTGCTGCCAGCTATACAGCTGTTGCCCTGCAGCAAATCTGGGGAGGCACCTGAGTGCTTTTGCAAAGAATTATGTGGGAACCTTCTCAGGAACCCCATTTGTTCATTCTTGAGACAAGCACAAGTTTTCACTTGGTTTCCCTCCCCCACCCAAGGAGGTGGGTAAGAAGTTGAATACCAGACCTCTCTTCCAGCAAACCCCTCCTAAGGTTGCAAGATCAGCTGTCAATCTGGTTCCAGGACTTTCAGTGGGAGAGTAATATCCAAGTTCTGTAAGATAGAATCAAGATTACCTAGAGGTCTAGTGGACTGTAGAAGCTATCACCTGTATATATTAACATAGAGAGAAGGACATGTAGAGAAGAACCAGAGTCAAGGCTCGAAAGTTTGCCCAGCATCTGAGCTACGTGAGAAGTTGTAAAGATTCCTCCATGAGGTGGCCACAAGTGGCTTCCTGATATCAATAGTTTCACCTTGAAATTCTGCCATATCCCTTTCTAAGGAAACAAAAGGTCTGGCAGCTTGTCATTTTAAATGCATGACTTTGTGCCAGACTCCACTCAAGTCTAAACCAGAGATCAGCTACCACCTCCTGCCCCTTTGCATTAACTTAATTTCCCTGGATTACTACACTGCACACACACATCTCATCTTCTATGACCTTTGGGAAGTCCAGAGATGCTTTCCTACCCACACTCATCCCTCAAGATTCTAGGGTGTCACAGAGATGGGTAGATCCCAGACCCACCCACCCCTCAGAAGCAACCTGTCGAATATCCTCTTGAGAGCCCATTGTGCTAGAGGAGAAATCAGGACATCTGGGTAGAGGTTATAACACCTTAGGAACAGAACCTGGCAAACATGCTCTGCGTGGCTCCTTGTTCTTTTCTCTGCCCATTCCTCCCCACCTTCCTCCTGTTCCAAAGACTTTAGTCTCCACTATTCAAGGGATCTTTTTTCTTGAGAAACATGGAGCACTGACCCTGACTGTTCAATTTCTACCTCAGGTGGATTTAGAAAGCATTTTCCTGGGAAAGGAACCAACCTATTCTCTCAGAGGGACTCTGACACCTGCAGTGAAGTGGAATCATTGGCTCCTTTTAATTGAAAGAGGAACACCAGATTCAAGAAAGCATCATGAAGCTGTTCTATAGTTAATTTTTACTGGACGCAAGGCACTATTGTGGAGCTGTAGCAAGGCAAAGCAGCCTTGCCCTCGAGACTCATGTAAGTGGGCTACAGGGAAAACAGAGGATCAAGGAGATGGTGGTCACTTCTCTCTGTGAGCACCAGGATAAGAAGTCTGTTTGAGCTGGGGGGGGGGGGTCCACTGTTAAGAGCTCTGGTTGCTCTGGCAGAGGACCTGGGTTTGAATCCCAGCACCCCCATGACTGCTCACAACCATCTGGAACGCCAATTCCAAGGAAACTGGCACCCTCTTCTGGTCTTCTCTGACACCAGGTATGCATGTGGTGCACAGACACACATGTAAGCCAAACGAGAATGAGCATGACTATAAAGGTCCTATAGGAAGCCAGGGCTCGGCAAAGCATCTCAAGACAGGTTGTACCTGACTGTTTTGGTTTACTGTTGATACATGCACAGGGAAGCACATTGTAGTTTTCTGTTGGAAGAATTGCTCACCATCTGTTGGGGTTTATATATGCTCAGCCCAGGGAGTGGCACTATTAGAAGGTGTGGTGCTGTTGGAGTAGGTGTGTCACTGTGGGTGTGGGCTTAAGACCCTCATCCTAACTTCCTAGAAGTCAATATTCTGCTAACAGCCTTCAGATGAAGATGTAGAACTCTCAGCTCCTCCTGTACCATGCCTGCCTGGACGCTGCCATGCTTCTGCCTTGATGATAATGGACTGAACCTCTGAACCTATAAGTCATCCCCAATTAAATGATGTCCTTGTAAGGGTTGCCTTGGTTATGGTGATCATTCACAGCAGTAAAACCCTATGTCACCATCTTTCTAAACAAAATGGGAGTGTGCTATGGAAATAAGAAGATGAAATAATCAGAGCCAAGAAGCAGTAACAAGGGGTCAGAGACGATGGCAGATAATGGCCCGTGACACAGCCTTCATGGAAAAGGACCAATAGATGGAATCAGTGACATCATGGGCCATGCAATGACCTGTAGTGCTAGGGCCTTGGGCTCTTCTATGTTGAGACCATTAGAATGGGAATGTCAGAAGAATGGCTATGGTCCAACAGATAGCATCTCCTTTGGGTCCCTGGGGCAGTGAAAATGAACTTCATAGTAAGTATAATGGAATGATTTTAAATATGTTTTTTCACTATTCCTTCTTTCCAGTTAGAATACATAGCAGAAGGTTTCATTGTAACATTTTATATACACCTATATCAATGTACTTTAGTTCATATTTACACATCCCCACCTACCCCTTTAGTCACTTCTTCATTGCTTTTGCTTGTTTCATTCATGTTTACATTCTGTGAAACAAATATGACATCTCAGCTTATAGGCAAGAAAGAACGAGAGTCAGTGTGTGTGTAACTTCCCCGAGTCACACAGTATGGTCTCTGGAAAGACATGGCTGGATTTTCATAACACAGCTGCCCCACTTCAGAGTCTTAGAGTCTCACCATCAACAGAAGAGTTTGAACCACTCATGAGATTGTAAGAAGTACATTTCAAAAGAATAAACAATTTTTGTGACAACTTCCTTAGGTAGGAACATTAAAATGACTTAATAAAATTAGCACCGTGTTGCAGGAGTGGCTCAATAGTACAGCATTTGCCTGGCGTTCACGGGGATCTGGATCTCATATTCAATCCTAAGAAACTAAAACTTGTACTGACCATGTTATAACTAGGCAAAGAGAGAAGACACAAGAGATCAAGAAGAGGGGACTGAATCTACTTTCAAGATGAAGGATAAATTCCTTGAGATATCCAAATTGAGGCTGTAGTAAAGACTATCTCCCTGCTTTAAGTTCACTCAAAGCAAAAGGCATCCACAGGTCATGAGAGTTTTCAAGCTTGGACTTTTCCATTAGCCTGTGGTGTGCTATTACAGGAAAATCTGGGGGCCTACATTATCTACAAAGAGGAGTTCTAAAGTGGATAGTTTCTAAGTTCTTTGCCCACCTTCAGCTCCAAGGACTCAGCACCATACCACAGACCACAGCATTCAAAAAATAGTTGACCAGAGACAAGGACCTTGCAGGGTATAACCCACCTGATTTTTCCACCTGAACAATCCTAAGTTTTCAGGCTAGGGCTGTTGACGGGCCGCCCATCAGATAGAACATTCCACCTCACAGGTGGATGCATTTCACTGGGTCGCCAATAAGCTGCAAAGAAATCCCTGTTTCTAGGATCAGATATTCTGAAATAGCACAAGTATTAACAGACTGTTAATTGTCGATACAGTTCCCCTGCAGAATCAAAAGTAAGTGGGGATCCTGATGTTGTTCAACCTGAGTCCCAAGTTTGGTATTTAAACTCCAGTATTCTATGCAGCTTGTAATTAAAATCTAGGTTTTCCCCTACTGAACTTAATTATCACTCACTCAATGATGGCAATAATAATACTAATAATAAGCTCTTACGTCAGTACTTTTCAACTTTTTAAATCGCCTTGCCGTGCTTTATCTGCATAGGTAGGCAGTGTTTATAAGTAGGACAAGTATTATTATCTCCATGCATGCTAATAATAGCTAATGTTTAGGTGGCTCTGTGCACTTCCGGCGTGTTTTCCTACATACTTTCTCGTTGAACTAGAGGCTGAATTCCTGGGCATAAGGACTGGGTCTTACCTGCAGCACTGAAGTGAGGTTGGCCAAACACAACTCACTCAATATACACGGAAGAAAGTTGCAACTCACTTGACCATAATGAAAATGCTGTTGGTTTTATTGGGGGTAAACCTTTTGGTCTCTGGTTTTTCAGGCAGAAAAATCTGAGGCTCAAAAAAGCCTGACATGTTCCAAGTCACATGGTGAGGATCCAGACAAGAAAATTACAACCACTCTGGAAATCAGTCTGGCGGTTCCTCAGAAAATTGGACATAGTACTACCGGAGGATCCAGCAATACCTCTTCTGGGCATATACCCAGAAGATCTTCCAACTGGTAATAAGGACACATGCTCCACTATGTTCATAGCAGCCTTATTTATAATAGCCAGAAGCTGGAAAGAACCCAGATGTCCCTCAATAGAAGAATGGATACAGAAACTGTGGTACATTTACACAATGGAGTACTACTCAGCTATTAAAAACAATGAATTTATGAAATTCTTAGGCAAATGGATGTATCTGGAGGATATCATCCTTAGTGAGGTAAGCCAATCACAAAAGAAGTCACTAGATATGCACTCACTGATAAGCGGATATTAGCCCAGAAACTTAGAATACCCAAGATACATTATGCAAAACAGAAGAAAACCAAGAAGGATGACCACTGGGTGGATACTTCATTCCTCCTTAGAATAAGGAACATAACTCTCATGAAAGGTTATAGGTACAGAGACAAAATTTAGAGCTAAGATGAAAGGATGGACTATCCAGAGACTACCCCATTCGGGAGTCCATCCCATCATCAGCCACCAAACCTAGATACTAATGCTCATGCCAGCAAGATTCTGCTGAAGGGACCCTGATATTGTGGACTCTTGTGAGGCTATGCCAGTGCCTGGTAAACACAGAAGTGGATGCTCACAGCCAGCTATTGGATGGAACACTGGGTCCCCAATGGAGGAGCTAGAGAAAGTACCCAAGGACCTGAAGGAGGCTACAACCCTGTAGGTGGAACAACAATATGAACTAATCAGTACCCCCTGAGCTCGTGTCTCTAGCTGCATATGTAGCAGAAGATGGCCTAATCAGCCATCATTGGGAAGAGAGGCCCCTTGGTCTTGTAAACTTTATATGACCCAGCACAGGGCAAGGCCTGGGCCAAGTAGTGGGAGTGGGTGGGTAGGGGAGCAGAGGTGGGGGGAGGGGTATAGAAAACTTTTGGGATAGCATTTGAAATGTAAATAAAGAAAATAATAAAAAATATAAAAAAAAAGAAAATGACAGTTTCTAAGTAGCCTCTATTTCTCTTCCATACTAGTAGTTCTCAAACTTGATTACCTTCCTTGTGGCTATGATCAAATATCTGAAAAGAACCAGAGAGCAGTGATATATCATTTCAAGTGCGAAGCAGGAGACTGCCAAATGCCCCACTTCTGAAGCAACTAGAAAAATAAGTAAGAAAGCCTTTTGTTCTCTGGGGGTTCTCAGCTGATAGGATCCAACCCCGGCACACGAGGGAGGGAAGTCTATTTTCCTCCATGTTTCCC
This sequence comes from Mus pahari, assembly GCF_900095145.1. Lineage (NCBI taxonomy): Eukaryota > Metazoa > Chordata > Mammalia > Rodentia > Muridae > Mus > Mus pahari. The sequence goes on from NC_034597.1 coordinate 59,995,811, forward strand.
AATTTAAATGCTAACAGCATCTGTCTTAGTTACTTTTCTATTGTTAGGAAGAAAAACCATGGTGAAGGCAACTTATAAAATAGTGCTTCTCAGGCTTCCTAATGCCGTGATCCTCAAATTGAGGTGACCCCCCCCAAGCATAAAATTATTTTACTGCTAGTTCATAACTGTAATTTCGCTACTGTCATGAGTCACAGTGTAAATATCTGATAGGCAGGATATCTGATATGAGACCTCCAAAGGGGTCTCTACCCATGGATTGACAACCACTGTTATAAAAGAAAGGATTGGGGGGAGCTTACATATCCAGAAGGTGAGTTGCTCCCAAAAACAATTCCACCAACTAAAATATATGAGTCTATGGGGGTCATTCTCATTCAAATCACAGGATGATTTGGAAGGATTAGGAGGTATGGCCATGCTGGGAGACATGTGTCACTGGGGGTGGGTTTGAGATTTCATAAGCCAACACCAGACCAGTCTCTCTGTCTCTCTATCTGTCTCTGTGTGTGTGTGTCTGTGTGTCTGTGTGTCTGTGTGTGTGTGTNTNTGTGTGTGTGTGTGTGTGTCTGTGTGTCTGTGTGTCTGTGTGTCTGTGTCTGTCTACTGCCTACTAATCAGGCTGTAAGCTTTTAGTTATGACTCTAGCTCCATATCTGCCTACCTGCCTGCCTGCTCCTGCTTCCTGCCATGATATTCATAGACTAGCCCTCTGAAACTGTAAGCAAGCACACAATTAAATGCTTTATTTTTTTAATCGCCTTGCTCAAAGTGTCCCTCTCACAACAACAGCAGAGGAACCAAGATATATCCAAAAGCACCCTCACAGGCACAACCAGAATAATGTTCGACCAAATATATCTGAGTACCCATAGCTCACTCAAGCTGCTATGCAAAGTTAATTGTTGTTCCAAAGCATCAACCTGTTCCAATATCAGAATGAAGCACCGGGACTCCAACACAGCTGTCACCGGCCACTATGTGTTTCGAGTTTTATAGGAAAACTTTTTTTTCTCTGAAGAAATGTTCTACAAGTACAGCTTCTTTTTGAACAACAGATGTGTTCCTGTTAAGAAGAAATCATGAAACTAGTTGATGTTGGAAAGCTAGCAGCCTCAGATTCAAAGCAATTTGCTGGGCTTCCAACCATCCTAACCCTGGGGTCCTTCATACCCACTGTGGTCTATGTCTAGCTTCAAACAGAATGAAAGGTCTTCTGGCAAAACCCAGGGATAGAAGATGACAGCAAAAGACACAACTTCCCCCTCTTTATGCACTACCCTGGTGATGTGGCTGCCGTTCGAATTTCTCACTGTTCTGACCTAACATCCACGAGGAGCAAATGAGGCGAGAAAGGACTTATTTGGCTCACCTCTTTCAAGTTTTCAGTAGCTCTCATGTGGAAACAGAGGATGCTAACATCCTCTGGCTCTTTTCTTTTATCCCGTCTATGCCTCTGCCCTATGAGGTGATGCCACTCACATGCAGTTCAAGTCTTCCTTAGTTCATCTTCTCTGGAAATACTCTTACGGGTACACCCAAAGGTACGCTCTACTAAACCCCTCAGTACCCTCAGTCCAATCAAGCTGAGAGTCAGCATATGTCAAAAGTCTTTCACTGTAAGATATAACTCAGTGTACCCTTACTGGGTAGAAAGCGTAACCCAGACCTCCAAGACATTATCACAAGGCAATTGCCGATGAATAACATGGACAGTAACCGCCAAGAAGTCATTGCAATTGTTCACACTGAGATCACACACACACACACACACAAACAACAACAACAACAAAAAACCAAGACCTTTTCATCCAAAGAGGAAGCTAGTCACCAATACAAAGTTTATCGAGTCGCCATAGATCTAGTAGAAACATTGCAGAGTGACATCACCCCCAGATGATGTTCTCTGAGCAAAGCTTGAAGGGATGCAAGGCAAGCTTGGGTGCTTGGCTGACCCCAGGCATCATGAGGCAAGCAGAATAAGTAAGAGGTTTGCTCTAGTCCCTCAAGGGCTCAACCATTGAGTTAACACTTGCGCTTGAGTTGCTATTAGACACTAAATAACTGTAATGTGAGGCTTGCTAGGAACACACACACACACACACACACACACACACACANAGAGAGAGAGAGAGAGAGAGAGAGAGAGAGAGAGAGAGAGAGTTGAGAGATATCAAGAAATATCATTGCAGGAAGGAAATGAAACTTGGGCTACACACTTCAAAGAAGTAGAAAGATTTAAATAAGAAAGACAGTCATTTTTACATGACAGACATCTTCTGCAAGTGGAGGGGAGGCAATTCTTCCAGTTAATGAAAGTAAAAAAAAAAAAAAGAGAGAGAAAGAGAAAAGATCAGCCTAGGATGGGGGCTTTGTGCTAGAGAGATCAGGCAGGGACACACAGGCTGTCCTCTTTCCATCTTCACTCTGTAGAAGAGCCAAGCCTTGGCCTTTGGGGCATTGTAGAGCCATCCTAGGGATATGGATTCAAGCATGAACTGACTTCATAGCTTAGGGCTGTGTTTGAATTGCTAATGTTAAAAAAAGAATTAGTCAACCCTTGCTTGAGTGGTCTGTAGTACAGGCAACCTTCTTTTGACTTTAGTAAGTGTATACTTGTAGCCATGTGGCCCTTTTACTTCTGGGCATAACATGATGTCATCTACCAGTAGAGATTAACTTAGCCAGGTAGCCATGGCAACTAATTAAGGAAAACAATACAGCAAAGTAGCCAGGTCAATGGTCATGGTACTGAAGCTGTTTACATTTCCTACCAGAAAGAAATAATGGAGAGTTAGCAGACCTCACAGAGTACTGCTGGCATGCCCTCCACCCAGCATCTGCAAATGATCCTAGGAAATGCATGTGTATGTAGGAAATGGAAGGTAAAATGAAAGTGGGACTCTATGATTCAGTTTCCACGAGACTGTCATACCTGGGAGGGTGAGACTTTGTAGTGATGACCTGTGCTCTATAAGAAAGTCCAATAAACTCGTTGGTTCACCAAGTTAAACTTTGGTGGAATCACTACTATGATCTGTCATCAGTACCCTGTCTTTGGTGAATGGGCACTTATTTGTATCTCCCAAGGAAAACAATATAAATCAAAGCTCTCCAGAGGAGCAGACCCAGTGGACATAGATGGAGACAGACGTTTCAGAAAACTAGGAATATGGATTCTAGCATGAACTGACTTCACAGCTTAGGGCTGTGTTTGAATTGCTAATGTTAAAAAAAAAGAATTAGTCAACCCTAATTCACAAAAGAATTTTTGTGGGAAAGACAAGCCTAGCAGATCAGCCCTGCCATCTGGACATTTAAGGAAGGAGGAAGATAAGGTCTCTGCTTTACTCAAAATTTACCCACCAGTTTAAATATTGATCTCACCTATAGAATATCTTCACACTGTCAATAATACTGATGTTTGACCAAACATCTGGACACCACAGTGTAGTGGAGTTGATGTGTAATATTAGTCACCTCAGTAGAAGACAAGGAATCTCCATCTTTTACCCTCTCTGGCCTGGTATTGGCTTCCTGGTTGCACTGGGTGTTTCAATCTTCCTTGAAAAAAATGTTAAAATGTAAATGTTCAGGCTGGTGAGATACCTTGGTGGGTAAGACTGATAGCCATCAAGGCTGATGATCTGACCTTAACCATGATCCCATAACAAAGGTGGAAAGCAACTCCCACAAACTGTCCTCTGACCCCAATCTGTATCCTGTGGTACGTGCACACACACATACACACACGAAACAAATAAACAAATAACACTATTTCACCAATGTAAAATAGAGTCTGACCCTCTGCTTCAATGGATCCCCTCCCTTATCTTCCTGAAAGTGCTTCTTTAAGATTTATGCCAGCTTGCCTTCTGCCATTTGGCAAGTTAGTCCCCAGATCACCTCTGCGAATACAACCTGTTGAAGCAAACAGCCTGGCAAGATGCCTCTCATTAAACTCATGCTGTTTTGGGGAGGTTGATTCAAAGATTTCTGAGCCAGCTCCCAAGCCTTTGTGTAGCTTATAATTCACTGCTGTTTGACATGTCTGATGTGGGTGGGAGGGGGATGACTTTCATTTAGTATTAACCAAGCCACCCTCTGCTACTTGCTCTGTTCCATTGTCTGTCTCACTTCAACAAACAATGGAGTTAGCAAGTTGTTTAAAATCAGTGGAGCTCAGAAGCAATTTTTAAGCCATTCTACCTTACACATAACCATCTGATGATTTTATTCAGCATGTGTTTAAAACACACACACACCAAACACACAAGACCCAAATTTTAGATATATATTGTTTCTTAGTAATGATCATAAGGTTGTTGATCAGTTTTGAAAGGAAAATACTGAAACCAAAGTGGGAAAGTTGTTTTGCCCTAAATTTCTCATGTTGAACAGAAAAAAATAAAGTCAAAAACATTAATCCTTAACCCATATATAGCTGAGCAGAAACCACTAATTAAAGACACTTTCTAAAATTTCCTGATGAAAATGGCATCCTTCTGGATCTAATTCTCTTCTGAACTGTCACTGAAGACAGGCTCAGAGGAAAATGATAGCATAGTATTCCAGAATCTAAGATATAGAGAAAATGTAGCATCTGGCTGTAAGGTAAGGAGAGCTGTATGAAGAACATCAAATCAGCCCTTTTCTTGTGGCAAAACTGGCCTCTAGTACTTGAAAAAAATAGCTTTCAGAAATAAGTGGGCTAAAAGAAGGAGACAGTAATGGTTTGCTGCCTTCCAGGAAAGGGTCTGAGTTGGTATACACTAGGAAAGGAAGAGAAACACAAAATTGGAGCTTCCAGTCTTACCATTTGTGTGTACATACCTTAACACAGAACAATCCCAGAAGTGCTGCAGTGAAGGAACAGGAAGAATGTGCTAGTTAGAGGGGCTATAACTAAAGTGGCGCTAGCTATGTTTGTGGCAGACAAACTAGAATCTCAAGTCAAGGACACGAACACCTCAAAGAAGTTTACAACATCTGAACATCTGAATGGCACAGGTGATCATCAGCACTGAACTGAACTAAAAACATGCCTTTACTTGTTATCCTTACATTAAATATAGAATTAAGTGCTCAGTGTGGTATTTGTCATGCAAGCTTGAGGATATGAGTTCAGATCTAAAGAGCACTCATAAAAGCTGGGCAGGCATAGCAGCCAGCTTGTAATCACGGCTGAGGGAGGAGAGACAGGAATCTCGGTAGCAAGCTGGCTGCAGTAGGAGAAAGGTGAACCCCAAGTTCTAAGAGAAACCATACCTAAAGATATAAGGCAGAGATTAACCAAGGAAGATACCCAACATCAACCCTGAACCTCCAGGTGCACACACACACACATGCAAAAATGCACATAGACTTGTACATACAACATATCACACACACAAACACACACACGTAGAATTGTTTAGTCATAAAAATATGTATGTATTTGATCATCTTCTAAAACACCCCAGGTTGTATACTGAAGTAAAATGAGAAAGTGATGCCTATGTTTTTGGTCATTTGATGGTAGAAAATAAGGGCAGACCTGTGACTCTAAGGTTTCTAGACGTGTGTCTTCTGTGATTCCTTTGCCATAAAAGATATTTAACACAAATGCCTGCTGTTTAACTGGAAAAGTTCAATTTCCAATGAAAGCTTTCCAGCTCCAACACTTCTGGATGAACATTCTCTCCCCATGGAGAATGAAGATCACACCTCTGGAGTGGATCTGTTGCCATAGAAACAGGAGTCATACCTGCAGGCAGCTTACATAAATGAGAGAGCTAGGTGGGGATCATGCAAAATGCAAAGTGCCAAGACACTATAGAGTCAACCTCATTCTTGTGACAGGACAATGTGCTTCCAATAGTGTCAGACCTACCTTTCCATGGATGAAAAAATGAAACAAAACACAAATCCAGATTTGTATTTTCTCATAATTCATTGACTGAGACACACATTATTGTCACTGCTTTTAAATCAGGATGTGTCTTACAATTAGTGGTGTCCAGCAATTATAACTAGCAGCATACTTTCTCTTCCCAGCATCTTAGATGTTATGGAATATGGAATGTTAAGATCTTACAACAGCTCAAAGTTGGGACTGGATGCATGCAAAAGAAAAACACTATAAAGGCCAAGTAAGATTAATCATGTATGGGTGTGTTATTAGTTCACAATCTATCTTTTAAAATATCTTTGGGGCTGAAGAGGTGGCTCAGTACATATAGTGTTAACTATACAAACATAAGGATCTGAGTCTGAATGTCCAGAACCCAAGTAAAAGCAAGGCATAGTACTGTAATCCCAGTACTTCTACAGTGACAATGGGTGATAGAGACAGAATCCCTAGAAGCCTCCTGAGCCAGCTAGTCTGTGGTACACAGTGGCAAAGAGCAAGAGATCTTGTCAGAAGGTAGAAATCAAGGTCTACACCTAAGGTTATCCTTTGACCTTCACAGATGTACCATGGCACATTAGTGCCCACACACATGCAAGCACATACACACATGAAAGGGATATTTGTAAAAGGCCTTTGCCATTCTTCTATGGGAGACAGTTGGCAAAAACTTATGTAATAAGATTTAAAAGCCTCAAATCTCCTGCACAAATAGAAGGTCTCTCCTATTCCAATGATCAGAGGATGTGTGGAGTTTAACAACAACAACAAAAATCACTCATTTGCAAAAATCCAAAGTAGTAGAGACCAAGGGTCCTCAAATTTTGACCTACAGATAAGATCCAGCCCCCTATCTGCCTTTGGATATAAGGTTTAACTGGAAGTAAGCATTTGCATCACTTACAAGCTGACTATGACCATGTTCCTGCCTTTGTACCAAACCCATCATAGAAGCTTGCCTAGCCCCATCTATACAAAAACTTATCAACACAGTATGAGTTCTATAACATGTACACGAGTGTGCACACACACATACACACACAAACACACATGCGTGCACACACACATATGCACAAATGATAGCACAGTCATTTTAATTCATGAGGAAAAACAAGAATCACAAACCAGAAGTGAGACAGTAAAGCAGTTTCTAAATAAAACTGAAACTACAAGGAACCACAATTACAAATAGTCCCCAGAGATAATAATATATAATGCAGTATTACTAAGCCAAAATCTGGGAGGCTGCTGTTNTCAGGGGAAAATCGTTGCCACAAGAAGCTTTTCTTCCTAGACAATAAAGGTTTTAACTTGTCAGGGAAAGATAATTTGTGTCATTTTTAAAATGTCCCAAGCCATGGGAAGTAGTGGAAGGACCCAATGGCAATGTACTTCACCAATGTGCACACCTGAGATGACTGTGAAGCCTCCAGAGATCTTTCAATGCACAGCTAAAAAAAATCTCAGTGCCAAAAATGCACAAGCAAAAACTGTGAGAAAGGCATACTAGTTCATTGCTCAAACGTCTGACAAAAAAGCTACCACCTGCAGGAAGGGTTTGTGTTGGCTCATGAATTGGGGTGTGGCCCATCACGGTGAGAAGGTCCTGGCAGCAGGAGCTCAAGGCAACTGGTCACCGGTGTCTGTGATGAGGAGGCAGAGGGGCAGATGGGTGCTTTCCTCTTCCCTTTTTAAAGCTCTTTTATTTAGTACGGTGCCCAAGTCACAGCATGGTGCCACCCACAGTTCAAAGTGGGTCTTCCCTACTTAGCCAATCCTCTCTGTGAATGCTCTCAAAGACAGGACTCAGTTATATGTCTCCTAGGTGATTCCAAATGCAAACTCAACAGTGAAGATGAACTATCACAAAGGCTCAGGGCTAAATCATTTACCAATTTATGAGAAAAATGTATTTCTAATGAACAGTTCTTTACTTAACTCCTCCCAGAAACACACAGGTCAATGACAGGAATTCTCCCCTCCAAGACTCCAACTTGGTGTTTTATCTAAAGCAGTGGCGCTCGGCCTGTGGGCTATGGCCCCTTTATGGTCACATATCAGATATTTACATTGTGATTCATAACAGTAAGAAAATTATAGCTATGGAGTAGCAATGAAATAATTTTATGGTTGGGGGTCATCACAACATTAGGAACTATATTAAAGGGTCAGCATTAGGAAGGTTGAAAATCACTAATTTAAAAGCTTACAGAGAGAGAGAGAGAGAGAGAGAGAGAGAGAGAGAGAGAGAGAGAGAGAGAGAGAGAGACCAATTAGACAGTGCACCTTTATTAAAAATATCACAAAACGATGTGCCAATGTGTAAATTTGATATGAAATGTGCTATTGACAAATACAGACTAAATAAAATGGCAAAAATAATATTGAATAGAATGTCCTTGAAAAAATGAGCAATCTTACAAAATTTGTAAACTGAATGCAAGTTGACTTTAAAGTTCATGGAAAAGAAAAGATAAATAGTACTATAATCATGAAAAAAATAGCTTTGGCCTATATTAAAATGTACTGTAAAGTCAGATATAAACAGTGATATACTGCTGTGTGAATAGATAGAGCAATAAAACAGTGTGGGGTGCCCAGAAATACACTGAAATAAGAGTTAAAATATAAGAAGTTCTATAAAGTATTTCATGCAAGTTGTTAAAAATGACAAATTTTCTTAAAGAAACAGTTTGGGGACTACAGAGTAACCATCATGAGGGAGATGAAATTAACTCTATATTTCATAGCATACATCATCAAAATCATTTTAGCTGGATCAGAAATTAAACTCTTTTAAAATTAAAATCATAAATAGTGCTATATAAAAATATCAGGTTTCTTTATTGCAACCTCAGAACAGCAACAGTTACGCTAAATATAACAAGAAACTGGGAGTCATCAATAAAAGCATTGATGGGCCTCTTGCTTCTGACCACGGAGGACTAGCTGGTACCTCACCAGTCTCTGCACATGAAACATTTTAAAGCTGTAAAATAGTACGTGAAGAAAGGCATCTGAGCCATTGGACAACAGGCTGAAGAAAATGAGAATAGGAAAATTCAGGAACTGAGTGGAGCTTGACTGTCCCACTGAGGTGAGAAAGCAGAATCAGAGCTCAGAGGAGCTGAATCTATAGAAAATACAGAATAAGCAAGGAAGATATGTAGCGCCTAAGGATGCCTATGTCTACTTTCCTGGAGTGAGGTCTGGACTGTGCCTATGCAATAATTAACCTTCCCAGAAGGCACAGCATCAGAGCTGAGGCAGGGGAGTGTCAGCCCTGATGAGATAAGAGCAGTGTTAGAGAGTTCGACTTGGAAAACTCTGTTATTCTTCATCATCGGAATCAATGACCAAAGAATGCCTTCCTAAGAGTAGACCTTCTAAAATCACAGGTATATAAACCCATGCCCACATAAGATCATCCTAGAAGAGAAACGTTGGCAGCTGGGGTCCTTTTCTTTTGTGGGTAACTCCTAGGACTTAGAGACATGGGAAGTGTATCTGCCCAAATAGGCGTGAAATCAAGCCTGCACATGTTTCAATTTGATAAGTTTCCCATTTCATCTTTTATCAACTTCTATATAATATGCATTAATAATCTTCAAAGAAAGATAACAAGACCCAGAGTCTTCACATTTCATTATTCCAATTGTTCAGTATTGAATTAAAAATCCAGTAAAAATGAACCAAAACAGGGAATGTATCACAGAAGAAAAGAATGGTCTGTCTGGTGGTCTGAATAAGAACGGCCCCCAGAGACTCATGTATTTGAATGTCTGGCTCCCAGTTGGTGGACTTTTTAGGAAGGATTAGGAAGTGTGGCCTTGCTGGAGGAGGTGAACCACTAGAAGTGGGCTTTGAGGTACAAAAAGACCCCCCCTCTCTGTCTGTCTGTCTTTCTCTCTTTCTTTTTCTCTTTCTCTCTCCCCCCTCCCTGTGGGTTTATGGATTAGATGTAAACTTTAAGATACCACTCCAGCCTGCCAAATACCATGCTCCCATCATGATGATCATGGACTCACCCTCCAAAGATGTAAGCAAGATCCCCAATTCAATGCTTTCTTTTATAAGTTGCCTTGGTCATGGCGTCTCTTCATAGCAATAGAAAAGAAATTAATGCAGTCAATAAAAACAAAATCAAGATGACCTGGATAACGTATTTAGCAAGGATTCTAAACATGGACACTGTTGTGTAATTATGACAGCAATATTATCGCCCATTCTTTTGACTTTTTGAAAAATGTGCCTACTAATCTCCAACAGTCTAATATTGAAGTATTGGCCAATAAATAGACTATATTATGGGCTATCTTACGCAAGGTCGTAAGAAGTCCTACAACTTCTACCTGTGTCATCATAGTGTGGGCTATTAATTCATAAACATGCACTACATGGAGAAGTCATGTGTATGTGCTGGGTTTGACAGTTAAACTGAACCCACAGTTCCTCTTAAGTTGGCTGTAGTTCACAAGTGATATGATTATTATTCATATCAATGTCCACCTGAAATAATGATAGAAATTATTCAATGTACTTAACAGGATGAGGGAGGACAAGACTAAAGAAGACAAATACATTCTTGGTATCTTGAAGGAAAATATTAAATGGTCTTTATACACATAATAAAGTTCAGAGGGACAGAGTAAAGGTAAGACAGGAAAATAACACTCTGAACAAAATGAGAAAAGGTTTGAGAGCTGATTTAAAAAGCAAAACCATGACTTACATAGCCAAGAAGCTCGATATACTCAAAGAAGGACTAACTGTAAAGAAATCCATATATATGCATAACCTGGTAGTAAACTGGCTAGTTTTATGTCAACTTGACACAAGTTACAGTCATTTGAGAAGAGAGAACCTCAATTAAGAAACTGCCTACATAAAATTGAGCTGAACATAAACTTGCAAGGCACTTTCTTAATTAGTGACTAATAGTGGAGGACCTAGCCTATTTTGGGTTGTATCACCACTGGGCTGGTGGTCCTGAATTCTATAAGAAAGTAAGTTTGGCAAGCCAGGAGGAGCAAGACAATTGCTAGCACTTCCCTATAGCCTCTGCATCAGCTCTTGCCTCCAGGTTCATGACCTTTTTTTAAATTCCTACCCCAAATGCCTTCCATGATGAACTGTGTTATAGAAATGAAAGTGTAATAAACCCTTTCTTCCCCAAGTTGCTTTTGGTCATGGTGTTTTAGCATAGAAATAGAAACCATAACTAAGGCAGTAATCTACAGTTTTTTAATTTGACTTAAAACCTATTCAACAAGAGGAAATCATATCTGGTACTGGAAACCTATCCAACTACCTAGGGCTAGCAAAGTCATGGATCTTGCAGGAGAACTTACAACCAGCACTTTATTAAACCAGCATAATTCCTAACTGCATTCTAAACATTTGTCCTTATGCCCAAAGATAACTGCAGTCTTCACCCTTCATCAAGGAAACTTCTCTTTGCTATAAGACACCATTACATAAACTACAACCAAGCGAAATGCAGTTGAGAAGACAAGTCCCAATGTATAGATCTACAAAACACTTCTGCACCAAAAGCTCAGGGACCGTTGTAGAAGAAGGTCTGGAAAGATTGTAAAGGCCAGAAGATCGGGGACTTTGCTGTGGGATTGTGTCTCCTAATAATACAAGAAGTCATGTCCTTTAAGTCTCACCAACACAACTGCTTGTACATGAGCTGATCAAAGCCAATGGCAAAGATATGTTAAAGTGAGCAGAATAGGGGGCAAGGAAGAGAGCCCAAAGGACTTCACCTTTACACAAAGAACTCAAAGATGTTAAGAGCAGGAGAAATAGTCTTCCCTCAGGAAGATCACACCAACTGACTATCCAACACCAAATAGACAGCTCTGAAAACATATATATAAGTAACATTATACAGACTGAGAAGAGTGTGTATGTATGTATTTAGGAATATATTTGTATATGTAGATATATATATATTAATGTAACAACAATTAATGAAAAGGGGGGCCATAAATTTTCAAGAAGGCAAAGAGGAATAAATGGGGGAAATAATGTAATTATAATTTCAAAAACTTAAAAAAAAAACAACTAATCCATTCTGAAAAATAAAGAAAGTCACACATTCTACTGTTTGTCATTAATTTGCACCAAAGATTAAGTTGAAAATTAGCCAGAAAGGGAGAGTCACAAATTATAAACAAGGGAACATAGATAACAGTGACTAGAAGATTCTTTTTGGGAAGTAGTGGTAGGAGCTTACTAGAAGGACAACTTGTAAGTACTGAAAGAGGAGCTGTTGTAGCCAGAGAAAAAGGGATCTTAAAATTTTCCAGAAAAATCCCAAACTAGAAGTTGTTGCCAGTAGACTTTGACTAAACATGGTCATGGCAGGTGACCTTCAGTCTAACAGAAAATGACAGCCGTGCAAATCTGCACAGCAGGATCTAGAAGAAGGAAGGAAATCAGAAATAGCCAGGAAATGAGAAAATCATGGAGTATGTCTTCCTTCTCTGACCGATCTGAAGAATTGTTTGAGGTAAAACAGAAAAGTAATAGGTATGAAAGAAAGTTTATAGAATAGATGAATGGAATTAAACCCATTTACGTAAGCCACATAACAATAGAACTAACATAAGCGATATCAAAGGTGGGATCCCATTTTAAAATGTTGAATATTCTCCAAATGTGCACTCAGCACACACGTGACCATTCATTCAGTGTTAGCCTACAGTTTCTATTTAGACAAACTAGTAGTGTTGATAAGGAATGAACCATGCTAAATACATGGGTGTGCTCAGACATTGCCCTTCACTGAGTGTCAAATACCTATGTGGCTCTTAACAACACACTTTTTCTTCCTATTCCTGCTGGTGAGCTTGTCTTAGAAACAATCTAAATACAAAATCTAAAATAACATAGACAATCCTTTTCTTTTTGATAATTTGAGGTTTTGAAAAGGTGGGGACAGGGACAGGGTCTTACTATGCAGCTAAAATGACCTTGAATGAGATATCCTTCTGCCTCAACCTCCCAAAGGCTGTAAGTGGAGTCATGCCCTATCACACTCACCTCAGTAATTTGACTTTCAATGCATTTGTCACATCAGATGTGACAAATATAAAAGCCTGATGAAGACAGGTGAGCAAGATTTCTGTTCCCTCTAATAACCCTTACCAAACAAATAGAGGCAGAAGATTTTAGTCTTATGAAGATATATATATATATATATATATATATATATATATATATATATATATATATATATATATCATGTAAAGGACCCTGCCAATGGAGAATAAGCTAGCTGGGCAGTAAGGTCAGCAGGAAAACTCCAAAGCCCACTCTGGAAGGCCTGGCCAGACAAGCTCATATGGTCTGGAGCAGCAGAGCACTTTCTCACCTAGAGCACTTGCCTCAGGCTCATTCTCTCTGTGTTCTGCTCCATTGGTCCCTTTGAAAGAATTCTGCCGAGTTGAAGGCAGGGCTTACTGGGACAATAAAGGAAGCACATTGTTGTTTTCCTAGAGCAATAGGCATATGTGGGAGGCATGGCCACAGAACAAACAACAGGGCTTTAGTGTATCCTGGATTCCTACATTGGTTATCTCTGGGTTCAGTGTATCCGTTCTCCTCTGTGAGATGCCACCAGTTAGAAACCTGGCCTCCACCATTATAGAAAACAGCATGGCTGTAACTCTAAAACTGTAAAGTACAACTCTCAAATGACTGGCAATCTCGCTACTGGGAATCCATCCAAAGGAAAGGAATTCAGTGTGCCAGTGAGATGCCTGAAGTTCCTGTTCGTTGCAGCCCTACTCACAACAGCCAAGACAAAGCCTCAGCCCATGTGTCTAACGGTGAACGGATGAGATAAAGGCCATGTGGCATGTGGTGATGTGTAAATCTTAAAAGTCACTGAGAGGAGGAGCTGGAGAGATAGCTCAGCAGCTAAGATCACTGGCTGTTCTTCTAGAGGTCCTGAGTTCAATTCCCAGCAACCACATGCTGGCTCACAACTATCATAATGGAACCCGATGCACTCTTCTCATGTTTCTGAAGACAGTTACAGTGTACTCACATACATAAAGTAATTTTTTTAAAAAGTCACTGAGAGGATCCAGACACAGAAAAACGCTGTGTGACCTCATTCAGACTTGGTTATGTAAAAGCTTAAAAAATTAAGTTCACAGAGGAAATTGGCGCAAGGAAGCTAACCGAACAGAGAGGAGGAGACAGAGAGAAAAGGCAGAGAGTGACAAAACACAATTCATCTGGAAGGACAAATTATAGTAAAACAATCATTTATTGCATATATTTAAATAGAAAAGTTTAGACCCCCCTGGTAGGCTTCATTTCAATGATCAAATTGATCATTTGATGGGACCTAGAGTCTGTCAGAAAGTTGCAGGATGGATTAAATAAAAGAGAAGATCCTCTAACATATCGGGTGGGCTGGATGATATTAAGAGGTCCAAGGAAAAATTAATGCAGGTTTTTTTGCTTGCCTTCACCTCTTGCTGGTAAATGCATCTCTGTTGCTCCTGCTACTGCTGCTGCTGCTGCTGCTGCTGCTCCTGCTGCTGCTGCTGCTGCTCCTGCTGCTGCTGCTCCTGCTGTTGCTGCTCCTGCTGCTGCTGCTCCTGCTGCCGCTCCTCCTGCTGCTGCTGCTCCTGCCGCTCCTCCTGCTCCTCCTGCTCCTGCTCCTGCTCCTCCCCTGCCCCTGCCCCTGCCCCTGCCCCTGCCCCT
>NC_034597.1:60010721-60013355 GCF_900095145.1 Mus pahari
CCTGCCCCTGCCCCTGCCCCTGCCCCTGCCCCTGCCCCTACCCCTGCATCCTTCTTTGACATCAGACTACAGCTTCTTTGGGTTCCAGTGTAGACTGAAGAGCAATGGTTTTCCAGGAATCTCCCCTGCCTTTGGCATCAGACTGTGAGTGCTGAGACATTCATTTCATAGGCTGAGCAACTGTGGGGTGGTTAGCCTCTTCCCTATCACATGTAGACAGCCATTGTTATGCAACTCAGCCCTATCCATTGTATGCCATTCTAGTATACTGTCTGTATATATGCATGTGCATGTACATGTGCATGTGTGTATCTTCTGTTGGTTCCATTCCCCTGAAGACACTTGGATCAAGATAGAGCTAATTGTGAGTAGGACTATAAAGAAGAGTTTATTGTACCTTACAGGTGACAGTCTGTCATTAAGGAAAGAAACTATGGCAGAGTGTTGCTTGATGGCTTAGTTGCCCACCCATCCTTAGCTAGCTTTTTCATATGACCCAAGGGAATGGTGCCACCCATGGTGGGGTGGGCTTTCCTATATCTATTACTAATCAAGACAATTTCCCATAGGTCAACTGACTAGAGAAATTGTTCAATTGAGGCTCCCCTTCTTGGGTTGAGGCTATATCAAGTTGACTATTAATGCTAATTAGGATGACAACTTAATAGCACAACTGTAATCACACACACAAACACACAGAGATGCACACAGACACAGACACAAAGACACAGACACACACACAGACACACAGACACACACACACACACACACACACACATACACACACACACACACACACACACACTGGAGCTAAAGCATTTCCAACCAATTAAAAAACCAAGCCACACCCTGACACTAGAGCAGTTTCTGAATCCAGTTAGTTCACCCAGCCATGGTTAGGCTGGAAATCCTTTATTCCCATCTTCCCCGGCCATCTATGGCCACACTTACTACACGTTGTATCACTGAGTAAATTTCTTTTGGCAATAGCCACTAGATGCTGCAGCAAAGCCCAGCTCTTTCTCAGTAAGCTGACCCCTCCCTGTGAAAAAGCCATCAGGGCACTTATTTTTGCAGCTAGTGGCTTCCCTGTTGATCTTCTTAAAGGAGCTGGAGTTCTCTGGATTCTCTCCACATGGGTGGCTAATGGTCCAACTTCAGGAATCTGGGGAGGGACTCTAGAGGGACTAGAGGATAATCCTGTAGCTTGAAAAACTCTTCAGAAGAGATGACATTTCTTTGAAAAGATATGCTCACACAACACAAAGGTGAACAAGCTCAGAGCCTTGGCCATCGAGGACAGGGGCGGTTCCAGCCTGTGTGGAAACCAAAGGCAGTGGAGGTTTCCAGGGAAACGACTCTACCCACCCATACCTTCCAGGGTCATCTGGAAGGACACTGGGCTGGTGAGTGAGCCTCAGCTGTCAGTCTGCTCCTGCACTACTTTGCAGGGAGAAAAAAACAAAAAACAAAAAACAAAAAAGACACAGACACAAAGAGACAAAGACTCCAACTTTTACAAAAGCTCATTCTTTCATTTGATCTATTTTTCAAACTTTGTTAAACATCACACCAGGAACTACACTCTTCTCATTTCTTTTGTTTGATTTTAAATGGAATGACTCATTTCTCATTGTCTCCCATAATCCAAAGTCTGCTGTAAGTGATTTCAACATCAAATGAACACACACAAACACACACGTGCACACACACACATATACACACGCACGCGAACAAATGAGCACATGCACACATAGAGGTGAGACGCTGCGCTTCCTTTGTTAACAGTGAAGAATGACTACCTGAAGAAATCAGTGTTTGCACAAAGAGGAAAACAATGGAATTGTCTTTACATTTTGACAGGAGCATGCTTCTAATGCCTCATTGTCTTTTTTACTTTTTTGAGCTAAATTTTCCTATCTTAGTGACTCTATTGATGGCGGTTTTTTTTTTCCCCTGAAAGGAAGGATTTCACCATTTACTCTAAAATCTTCCCACCTCCCTCCCTTCCTCTTCTCCTCCTCTCCCTTCTCCCCATCTTCCTCTTCCCCACTCCCTGTGACTGTCACTGGAGAGTAGAGGATGATAAATTCTCAAAAATGCTGGCCTGGAGGCCAGAACATGTTTCCTCTGTACTTGGATTTCCATTTATCACACTAAATTTCCCTTCGGCTAATTTTACAGGGGCCGAAAGAGTTCATTTTCCAAATGGCTGACAGGAAATGTGCTCTACGATAACAAATGAATTGGCATTTGGTGACCACTTATTGCTACCATGGTAAAATCCCTACTGTGTGAGATCTCCCTGGGCAGTCTGAACTCTGTTACTCTAATAGAGTAATTGGTAGAGCAATCAGAAGATATCAGTCCACCCTTAATGCCCATCTCGATCCAGCCATGAATGTATCTTAATCGTACTCTCACCTAACATGTATTAAACACAGCTTGATCTAAACCACCTCTTAGCAGGTTTTGTGAACGTCCAGTGGTAATCTTTGCTCTCTTCATCTGGCTCTTCTGCTGACTTGCAGGGATACAAGCCCAGCAGCCCTCCCCACCTCACCCTAAAATACACACACACACACACACACACACACACACACACATACACACACACATACACACATACACACA
>NC_034597.1:60013625-60014705 GCF_900095145.1 Mus pahari
ATACACACACACACACACACACACACATACACACACACCTCCTTTCTCAGCCAATGAACTAGCAATAACAGACGTGTCTAGCACTCAGAAATGGCTGCAAGACACTCCTTTGTATCTGGACAGCATTTTACAAATGGCAAGCTGGCTTGAGGCTGGGGATGTCAGAATGACATTGCAACACAGGTTGAGGGAGCAGACATTTCTTTCATTTCTATTTCACAACCTCTTGACATCCTCAACGAGCCCTGCCCTGTGTGATCCACAGCTTTGCTCTGGGCATATGCTGCTTTGCCCTCTGGGCTGAGCATTTGTGACTTTCCCCAGGACTCCACTTCTTTTCAAACATGAACGGTATGTGAGACAGCCCCATTCCTGGGGTGTTCTAAGTGGACTCCTGCACTCAGCAAAATACAAACCCCTTTATTGTAAAGTCACTGGAGGGCACACAACTGTGCCCCCTGGCTGGTTCCTAAACCACCACCACCACCCCCTGGGAGACATCTAAGGTACTAAAAGACGACAGAAATACCATGACAAGTCTCCAATAGAAATGGCTAGAAGGAAAAAAAAAAAAATGCCAAGCAGAGAAATGGGTGAGAAATGGCCCCTGTTTTACCTTCAGAATGGGAGACCGGTACTCACTCTCGTCTTGATCCTAGAAACTCCTTTGTAAATAAAAGAATGTAAGCATCTTCATGTGATATTGGATATATCCCCTTCAACTGACCTACACAGTGTGGACACAGGGATGGAGAAAAACACTTAGACTTGCCGAAGACTTCTTTTTCTGTCTGGGAGACAGCACTAGAATGGTTTATGTTGTGAAACTTACAAGCACATAGATTATAAGTTCACTGTGGGTCTCAGGTCTCAGGACCACAGATGGTCCTCAAGAGATAAACACACCTCCCACCTCAGGAAGCATTCACAGGACCAAGGCTCATAGCTTTTTCTTTTCTTCTTCTTCTTCTTCTTCTTCTTCTTTCTTCTTCTTCTTCTTCTTCTTCTTCTTCTTCTTCTTCTTCTTCTTCTTCTTCTTCTTCTTCTTCTTCTTCTTCTTCTTCTTCTTCTTCTTCTTCT
>NC_034597.1:60014730-60041730 GCF_900095145.1 Mus pahari
CCCCCCCCCATCTCATTTAGGAAACATCTCCACAGTGTCAGTTGCCTTGAGCGCCCTCATGTGTCTCAACAGAGGAATGTCACCCAAGGTCTTCTACTTGGTTCTTCTGAAGGACAAGTTAGATGTCACACACCTCTTCAGGCTTGCTTCAGGGACTTCTTAGTAGACTGAAGATTCACTAGACTCTGAGGAGCATATCCCCCATGACACTGAGTGACATCACAATGCAAATCTGGAGGAATGAGAAGAAGAGGGACGCCAATTTCAACTTGTCTACTCTGGCTTAAGCCCCATCGGGTCATTTTTGTCCTTTTCTCTTTTCCTACCCCCATCCTAACTCCCGGCACCTTGAAGGGCAGGGATCCAAGCACGAATACTTTCTCTGCCACTGTGGTGACCTTGCTGCTATAACAAGCAGATCTCAGCCTTTCCTCATCTACAGCAAAGTGAGAGAACGCCATGTTTCTTCCCTAGTATGTTCTCTTTGGGTCCCAGTGTCCTCTTTTCTCCCAGCTAACGTGTCTCTGCATCCATGCCTGGCATATAAGAGAGAGTCATCCAGTAAACGATAAACAAATCCAAGCCTGTATGTTGTGTTCCAATCCACTTGCCTTATAGCATTTCCAGAAAATACTTACAACATGCATCTCTTAGCAACCAGCTTTGGGTTTCCTGGAGCACAGAAAAATCTGCATTCTCCATTATTGCTGTCCAGAGCTGGGTGTACAGTGGCCATCCATCAGCCAGACAGGGTGGGAGAGGAGGGCGTGGCAAGTAAAGGAACAGGTACATAAAATGAGTTTGCCTTCTTAATGTATTTTCTTGTCTTGCTGCTCCCATCCTTGGTAGAGTTTAAAGTATGTGCAAGAACCCAATTCACTTGGGAATTTACGGTCTACACGAAAGCCCTGCATCTATATAGAAAAAAATAAATTTTAAAAAGGAAAACTATATCCCCCTCATCTTCCTCCTTCCATTTCCCCATCTTATCTCCAGGTTAGGGGGACATGAGTCGACAATGTAGTAGAAAACACACAGGCCAGGAATCGCCAGAGAAAAGTGGTCCAACCTTGGTCAGTATGTCAGACCAACCTTGCTGGGTCTTGAATCCTGTTAAGAGAAAATTCACCAAGAAACACACCGCCCTGGGCTCCTCTCACCAAAAAGGCAAAAAGCTGTTCCCTGCTTAGCTTAATGCTAGCCAAAGCCAACAAAGCCTTAGAGATTTTTGGCTTAATCTTCTCCCTGAACTCAAGCCAGCACCTCCACGAGTGCAGCCAGGGCATCGTCACCCAGCCCTTGCTGTTGGCAATTCTCTCTCATGCTTCTTAGCACTTTCTTGGCTTGGGGGCAATAGCAGAGGTACCTTCCCCTCCCATCCACTGCCCCCACAGGCACCTCCAACTGTGTAGCTTGGCTTTGGAAGGTTCCCCACCCACTGAAAGTATAGTCAAGACTTTTGTTAGGTAATCTACAACCCTAGCCGAATGCCAGAAAACGCCTGCCTTATGGAAATGCTAGATATTTCTTGCAATTAAAAAGCCCATAGCCAAAAATAAGTCAGGAAACGTCTGATGTACATGGCTTACCTAACTTGAAAGGGGGTCTTTTCCGAGAACATCCTCAGGTTGGTTCCTAAGATGCATTTATTCAAAGCACCTCTCATATCAATCCTCCTTCCTTTCTTCCTGTCACCATAGCAATCTCGGCAACCCAAATGCCTGTGAAGCTCCTACCTTTCCTCTGCAAGCTGCTGCCTGGATGCTGACAAGCTCTTCCCCAAGCATAACCTTCCTGTTAAAGAGTCCTAATGCCTCCTGTTACAAGATAAAACTCAGACTCTGAAAACCAACCTCCAGATTCTTCTGTATTCTATCAAACCCCAGGGAAAAATTGCAAAAGAACTCATCTATCAATCCCCTGCATGGTTTCTAGACCCATCATCTCAAAGTCCAGCACACAGCACTGTGATGGTAGGTGTTCAGATATGCTCAAACTATAGGCTTCTGAGAAGGAAGTTGGCTTTGAGTACTCATGTCTGCCATCAACTTCCTCCCTTAACATCCTTCAGTACAGAGGCACCTATGCACTTTGCTTACACACTAGTGTGGCTGATCATCATTGTATTTCCTTGAATGTTTGCCTGTCATCGTGAAACACTTGACACAATTAGCAACTAACCTTTGGATATATAACTGTTAGTAAGCAAAATAAGAAGTGAAAAGTTAATGTCATACACACATGCACACACACACACACACACACACACACACACACACTTACTGATACTTATAGGACATTGTGTTCTGGTAAGAGCTTCAGAGAACTGGGAAAAGAAACTGGATTGTCAGAGGAAAACCATCATTCTTCCAAGCTGGTGGACCAGCCAGAGGTCAAGTGTAGATCCTTGAACAGTGCACAATGACTAGGGAAGACTGCTCAGGAATGGAGGTCAAGACCTTCTGGTAAACCCTGCACCTATGCTCTTCTGCCCTCTTTGAAAGGTAACACTGAGTGATGCCATATATACTCTATTCCTGCATAAAGCCATCAACAATCGACCTCAGAGATGCCCAGAGTAAGATTTTCATGAAACACGAGCTGGCATCACTTTCTCCCCCTAATTTAAATGCTCACTTCTTGAAGGTTTTTCCAGGAAACCCCCCTCAAGTCCCTAGCTGTCTCTCAGGCAAAGTTCTACATTTTGAACTTGTAGAAGGTGTCCCGAGGTTGGTCATCTTCCCAACTAAATTCCAGATGCCCCGGGTTAGAATTATGTTTGCTTTCTAGACTCCCTCACTTTTACCCTTCCTGACATACCAGGCAGTACTCAAATTAGTACTGGAGAAACGACAATACCATTAATGAACAAAGACCGGAATGGACGAATTAAATAGTTTATACATTCAATCAATCAGAAGATGAGATTAACTAACTGAAACATGAAATTACATGGAATTTTCCAATTTCTGTGTCTTTTATTCTTTCGAGCCTTGTCATAGCAAACATCCCTGCTTTTTCTAACAATCTTTTTTTTTTTTTTCAAAGAATGGGCTATAAGTCACCTTAAGCAAACCTACTTACTGCACACACACACACACACACACACACACACACACACACACACACAAAGGAACACTCAGAGACAGACCTGATTTTGGATGTGATTTGTAATAACAGAATTATTTTTTTTAAATTTACATGTGAAGCTTCAGGACTGAACCTGAAGCCACTGACTCTGTTCCATGCTGTCCAAGTCCACAGAACAACCAAAGACCCTTTTGGACTTAGCTCCTGAAAAATGTTCGATGTTTTATTGTTAATCCTTTTGCCTCACCCCACCCTTTAATGACCACCTTCCTACCCTGAGAAGTCCTCTCAAGGATCATTAACCTCCTTCACAACTTAAGGACAAGCCTTCCTGTTGCCCACACTCCACTTATAAGAAAATAGGAGCTACTCTACTGGGCATGATTTGTGATTCCACTATAATTTTCCCATTAAGTCTCCAGTTTATCAGTCTCCTCTCCTACACATTCTGGTCTCTCCCTACCCTTTCTTCCAGTCCCGCCCCCTGCCTCTTCCCCCACCCCCCAAGAAGTGAACTGGTTTACCCAGCAGGTTTAGTCTTGCTTTGACCAGCTCATTGTTTCAATGTGATTACGATGCTGCCAGGCTTGAATCCACAGTTTATTAATTTCCAGGCATTTGCCATGTCCCTCCGTGGAGTGCCGTGTGAGGAGTAGTTGTGCGTGTGTGCTCAGACAGTAACCAACACTCCTAGGGTTGGCAGAGCCTCGGGTGACTAAGAAAACACTGTTGATGGTGATCCAGGACTAGGGATGTAGCCAGTTCATAGAGTGCAGGCCAGTGTGCATGAAGCTGTGGACTCAACCCCCAGAACCACACAGTGACAGATGTCTGTTATTTCAGCATGAAAAGACGGAGGCAGGAGGACAGGAGTTCAAGGTCACCCTCAGCTAAACATCAAGTTCAATCTAGCTTACATGGGATCTTGTTCCAGGTGAATCATATTATTTTAGAGGTATATGGAATAAGAGTTGAGAAATGGAAGAGCAAGGTGAAAGGACGTGGCCAAGGTCATAGGTTTAATAACTAGGAGAGCTGAGGGGAGAGCTGGGAGCTAGAGCTACCCAACCTCTGTTCACCAGGCTCATGCACAGGCATACAGCCTTCTGCCATGGCTCACATAGCAGTAAGAATTCAGGGTGTTGACAGATCACAGCAAGGAATCATAGCTGCATACTGTAAGTGAACACGCAAATGCAAAAAAAAAAAAAAAAAAAAAAAAAAAAAAAAAAAAGATGTTGAGCTCTTACAGAGAACAACCTGCTAAAATTAGAGAGTTGCTATAGTGTGATTAAATTCAAATCTGCATCACATCTCCCTACCAAGCATCCAACATGCATTCCTCCTAGTGGCTCATTTAAAAAAAAAAATTAAAGATGAATTTCACAAGTACCTTGAAGGGGCTTTTCAAGTGATTTTCCTTTTGGCTTGATCAATACAGAGTTATCACTTCAGCGTGTGAAAATAGCTTTTCCACACAATCCCTGTGCACACAGCCACACACACACACACACACACACACACACACACACACACAAATCATTGGCAGCAGGTACTTTCAATTTGCTGGAAAATATTTCTAAGAAGTCAAAAAGCTCCAGCTGAATAAGCGTGCCTGCCTATTGGCTAAACGGACCAGTTGAAGAATCTGATTGGTCCCTGATCCTGAGGACCGATAAGACGGCTATAAAATCCCTGGGTGCAGCTCTTGGGCCCCCAGTTTGCAAAAGCCAGAGGTGCAAGAAGCAGCAGCAGCAGCAGCAACAGCAACAGCAGCAACAGCAAGCAACAGCAGCAGCAGCCGCCTGCCAGCCAGCCACACACACACACACACACACACACACACACACACAAATTCTTCCTCAAATCCTCACCTAAGCTTTCAGTATATCCAGATCCACATCTTCACTCAAGCCGGGAGAGGGAAAGAGGAAAGGGGGGGAGGAAAAAAAAAAGCCAACAACTTAGCGGAAACTTCTCAGAGAATGCTCCAAAACTCAGCAGTGATTCTGGCGCTGGTCATCAGTGTAGCTGCAGCGCACGAGGCGGAACAGAATGATTCTGTGAGCCCCAGAAAATCCCGGGTGGCGGCTCAAAATTCAGGTAAGCAAGCAAACCCAGGACCGGTTTCTTCCCCCCAAAGAGCTGTCCTCATTTGCCTCGCTCACTTTTGCATGTGTCTCTGTGACGGCTGATCTCAGTAATAAATGTGCTTCATGCCTGGTGATAATGAACTGCCAGTGTAATCCTATAGCCTTAGGAAGTGGAGTTCCTTTGTTTAATAAATTGCATGCAACTAACGAAGAAGCTGGGCGCTCTGCTGAGGGTATTTCATTGCATAAGCCTAGCCTGATTGCCTGAAATCTGGCACGTACCCTCTTGTTGGGGGGAGGGGGCGGGGAAAGGCTTGAATGTTGGCACGCCTCACAGCGGCTCTCTCTACTCCACAAGCTTGTGTTAAGGTAGTGAGTGGCTTACCTGCTGCCGTGTCTCTCCCTGCTCCTTTAAGACCTTGTAACTTGACTTCTCTACCTCTCCAGACAGCACACAGACAAGTCCCCTCCTCACACTGATTTGTGGAACCATAATCCTCAAGTCTGAGAAAAGAATTTTTTTTCAGGGCGCATTCAGAAAGGGGGTGGGGGGGACATACACACCCCGTTCCCTATAAGCCTGCCTGTCTCCTTCCTCGCTCTCACAGGCTCCATTCAATCGCCCATGCACCCCGTGGTCCCTAGAAGGAAATGCATTTGTGAAAGGAAGCATTTCTTTCTCCAAGGGGAAGGTCTTACTTTCCGCCCGACTCCTGCACCAGCTAACTGTATATGGTCCTGGCCTCCGGAGGGAAAGAAGCATTAGGACCCCTATATCCCTTGACTTCTAGTTGCCCGCTCACTCCTCTCCCCAACTGTTAGCAGAGATGGGACCCCGCAGGTGTCAAAATGTTGCAGATGCTCCCCCCTTGGAAGAGCGCAGGTCCCTGCCAGAGGAGGCCTTTCGCCTCTCTTCCTTTTGTACTTAGTTGCTATAGCGATACCGTGATTCACAATTCGAGCTTGCCTAAAACAATAGCAGCCCTAATGCATATTAAAACTGCTTAAAGCAAAGTTATAATTTGAACCCGTGGAAATATATAATTAGGGAAATGACTTGTAACATCCCAGAGGCTGCGGGTGGTGGGAAGGGGGGCGGGGAAACCTAACCTAACCAAACCATGCTTTTGATCTGGGAGGAGAATCCTACGGTATGAAGGCGACAGATCACTGCTTGCCGAGCCGCCTGCCAGAACACCCCTCCTCCTGTGGGAGAGAAATTACTTTTATAGCAGATCTTATCCAGAATGCAGAAAGCCCGGTGCGAGCTCTTTGCGGTTTTCTTCCAGCCTTTCACAAGGAGTGCCTTGGACCCGTCACTCCACACCTGTGTTTCTCCTTTTTTTTTTTTTTTTTTTTTTTTTTTTTTAAATATTTTTTTTTTTTTTTTTTTTTTTTTTTTTTTTGAAAAGAAGCCTTTTTAATATGAGAGATTATTCATACCTCTAAGCGCTGAGCTGTGGTTGGGGGGCTGGGTGGATACAAAGGGCTCAGATTCCTGTCTGCCAGTGCCTTCATGGGTTAAAAGCCCTCTTTGGGAAGGGTCTCCCTTCAAATGGACTCAGCAAATTATTCTCTGCCATTTGGATTAAAACGCCATGCTTTTTACTCCAGACTGCATTTTTCAGAGGGCAGCTAGATTCTCTCTGGTCCTCCCCCAACCCTATCATGAGCCTGACCTTCAGTCACTGCCTACAGCCTACCCAAGCTCTCATGTTCCAAGGGACAGCCTTTGATTCTTGTCACCAGCACCACCCCCAAGACACTACGCATTACAAGGTCTCT
Source organism: Mus pahari (assembly GCF_900095145.1). Taxonomy (NCBI): domain Eukaryota; kingdom Metazoa; phylum Chordata; class Mammalia; order Rodentia; family Muridae; genus Mus; species Mus pahari. Next base: position 60,021,699 of record NC_034597.1, read on the forward strand.
AGCCTTACTTCTCTAGCCATCAAAATGCATAGAAGGGTGAGACCTAGAGAGCATGTGCCTAAGGGAGAAGGCACTACCCCTATCATGAGTCTTAGAAGGAAAAGGGTCCTTCCCCCGCCCCCTTCCTCACCCCACTTTTTTCCCAATTGTTCTATGTAATGGAACGCCAAATCAAAGTCCGAGGGTAAGTTAAGATCATGTGCCCTTGGCATTGGCCTTTTACACCTACTGGATTCTACCAGAGCCCCCTTGGCTTGACCCAGACTGGTTCTGCTTGTCTCTTCCAGCTGAAGTGGTTCGCTGCCTCAACAGTGCCCTGCAGGTTGGCTGTGGGGCTTTTGCATGCCTGGAAAACTCCACATGTGACACAGATGGGATGTACGACATTTGTAAATCCTTCTTGTACAGTGCTGCTAAATTTGACACTCAGGTAACTGGACTTTGCTTTTTACTCCCAATGGCTGATTGTCTTTTTAACCGTGTGCTTATTACTCTTCTTAAGAGCCTGTCTTATAGAAAGTCAACCTTTCTCCCCAGCCTCCTAACCAAAAGGCTCATCCCAGGCTTGCAAACATGCTCCAGAACACATCCGTGCGTGTGCGCGCGCGCACCCGCGCGCGCGCGCGCGTGTGTGTGTGTGTGTGTGTGTGTGTGTGTGTGTGTGTGTGAGAGAGAGAGAGAGAGAGAGAGAGAGCGCACAGTTGCGTGCTCGTGCACAGTTGCGTGCTCGTGCACAGTTGCGTGCTCGTGCACGCGCGCGCGCGCGCGCGCGCGCACACACACACACACACACACACATGCTCACACGGGCACCCTCCACAGTCGCGCTCACACACGTGCACAAGCACACACACAGACACAGGTTGGGGGCGTATGGACATCAGGTTTAGACCAGGAATAAGGGTTTGGCAGAGGCTGGCTTATAATATGAGGGATGACTAGCAGAAAAGCATTTTTGCTTTGAGAGAAAGTAAAAATGTTCTCCTCTGAATGACCTAGCATACTATCTGAAATTCCCAGTTACCAGTCTTAATCCCAAGAACATAAAACTGATTCTGACCATTTTCACACCTCGGAGGAGTTGATAATGTCTCTTCCTATCTCATTTCCTGTCTCTGGAGCTGAGTGTTCAAGATACTCCAAGAGAGAAGAAATGTTTCTCTTCTGACTCTCCGCCATGCTGTGTCCCCTCGAAGGCTCCTGTGGCATAGACCCAGACCTCTTTTAGAAGGTCAAACTCATGCTTATCTTCTTACCCCTGGCAGGGAAAAGCATTTGTCAAAGAGAGCTTAAAGTGCATCGCCAACGGGATCACCTCCAAGGTCTTCCTTGCCATTCGGAGGTGTTCGACTTTCCAGAGGATGATCGCCGAGGTGCAGGAGGACTGCTATAGCAAGCTCAACGTTTGCAGCATCGCCAAGCGCAACCCGGAAGCCATCACTGAAGTCATACAGCTGCCCAATCACTTCTCCAACAGGTACCCCGAGGGTCCTCTTCTTCACAGCAGGGGCGGTTAGGGTGGGGGTTGGCCACCATAACCAGAGCAGCAACCTTTCCCTCCGGTATTATAACAATCTTCCTACACAGCTAGCTGAAAGATGGTTTGCAGTTTTCCTGGGTGAGTTGCTCTGTCCAATTCTTACCATAAGCCTGAAGGAAACAGGAAGCTCCTGAAAAGTACCTTTTGAGGCATCAGGTTTGGCCGAAATCATGGCAGAGCAACAGAACAATAGGCCATGATTAAAAAAAAAAAAAAAAAAAACCCTAGTCAAATGTCAGAATGCAGACTTTTATTAAATCTGTACATTTGGAGTTAGTCCCAAAGCCAGATATTTCAGTCGCAAATCATCTTACCTCCAGAACAATCATCTTATTTCCCCAGAACCAGATTCATTTTACTGTATGAAAAGTAAAAATGGCTTCAGGGAGCCATTGTTATGTTCCCTTCAAAGCATTATGTCATCCCAACCCACTAGCCCAAGATTTCCCAGAAGGAAAAGCTGGTGGCTACCCAAGTATCCTTTGTATCTCAGGTGACCCAAAGCTACTGGTTCACACCATCTGACCTCCTCCAGGTCTTGCTGTGTCATTGGCTTTGAAGCCTTTGTCAAATAGGAATGAACCCCTGATATATAAGAGATCTGGCATCCTGGTCCACTGTGGGTATCAAAGATATCTAGCAAGAGGTGAGGGATGATGCTTGGGTAGTACATAGACAGACGGAATCAGTAGTTAACTATAAGTCAGTTGTCAACAGCCTGCGGAGATGCTCAAAGTCAAATCCTATGATTGGATGAAATCCCATGATTCCCTGACTCTCCCACCAAGTCTCTATGCACTCACAAGGAACAGTTCTGTTACTCTGGTCCCCTAGGGTCACCACACACCTAAGCTGCTGCATCTCCTAGACAAATAACCCCATCCTTCTGAGACTAACAACAGTCTTTATCCTTAACATGAAACTTCTGTGACACGTAGGAGTCGTTCTTTTTTTTTTTTTAATTTTTTTTATTATTATTTTCTTTATTTACATTTCAAATGCTATCCCATAAGTTCCCTATACCTCCCCACCCCTGCTCCCCTACCCACCCACTTCCACTACTTGGCCCTGGCCTTCCCCTGTGCTGGGTCATATAAAGTTTGCAAGAACAAGGGACCTCTCTTCCCAGTGATGACTGACTAGGCCATCTTTTGCTACATATGCAGCTAGAGACATGAGCTCTGGGGGTACTGGTTAGTTCATATTGTTGTTCCACCTACAGGGTAGCTGCCCCCTTCAGCTCCTTGGGTACTTTCTCTAGCTCCTCCATTGGGGACCCTGTGTTCCATAGGAGTCGTTCTTAACTATCATGCAACCCTTGAATGCAACTCTATTTGACTTCTCAAAACAGGAAAAAATCAATTCCGTTTTCCTCAAATATCTTGTCTTTCTATATCAACCTCAATTTTAAAAATTCTCCTAGGAAGATTCTTGTTGAGGCAGGGAAGGGTTAATACTTGGCTGGTTGTTGGAGACTAACCCTCTGCCATAGGGGGAAGAGATGAAGAGTTCTTGCTTGGACAATGGTTAGGGACAAAAGATGTAGTTACATAGCATTTTAAAGGGAGGTGGATTAGCAGAGTCAGTACAAGTTTAGTTTGTTAAAGATCCTGTACACATAGGATCTCTAAAGTGACAGGTAGCCGATTTCAAGGCTATACAGAGTTGGCTATTTCAGTTCAAGTTTCATTCTCCCTTGTGAAGAGAGAGTCACTGTAGAAAGGAAGCTACAGAGTTTGAACCAAAGATTCCCACTTATCCAAGAGAAAACTGAAAAGGTATGCTTAGCTAAACCATTATTCTTCTTCCAAAGTATCCTGTTTGCATTGCCTTCAAAGAAATAATCCAGGCACGGGCTCTGTATCCCCTCTTGCTTATGTTTAGTAGAAAAGGTCAACGGGGAAAGGGTGGACTAATTTTAAACGTCAGAATCTCTCAAGCAGCTCTTACCTTTTTCCAAGTAGTTTACTCCAGTGTTCAGGACTAGAGCAATTTCCTTTGCAGGCGGGGCTTGCTCTGCTCTATTTCAGCTCCTCAGCGCCCGAAACATCCTGGCTTCCCAGCCTCAGTCCCAACATAGACACACGCAAAGTCCCTTGCCAGTTGGCAAAGCATTGCAACGGGAAGTAGTTACAGGTTCATTCCACCTTCCTGTGGTTTGTCCAGCATGAGACTTAGGTCTGGGAGACTCTAAAAGCCTGATTGGACTGAAAGGCAGAACAGGGCTGTGTGTAGATGACAAAGGTGCATGCAGGGAGAGAAGGCGGTCGGGAATGTCCCCTGCCCTGATTTGCAACCCGTCCTTTCAGTCTTGAGGGAAGCAGGAAGGATTGATGAGGCGGGCAAGGCACCATGAAGCTTGGGAACCAATGAGACCAACCCAGATCCAGAGTGGGAAAAGTGACAAAGCGTCCAACTCTCTAGGGCATGGATTGGGAACAGGAAACAGAAGAATAATATTGATCAAGGGAAACAAAGGACTATTTATAAACTCTCACACAGAACGTTCCTAGGCAGAGTGTGTGTATTTGGGTAAGCATGGCTGAAACTGTAGCCATGGAGAAGGTCTGATCTTATTCTTCACCAAGCACATGGGGTGGGGGTGGGGGTGGTCGAGGATGGAATTTTCAAAGTGAAAAGAAAGATATATGCTTTGTGCAAGGTCCTTCCAGGCTGTGAGGCCAGAAGGCTTCATCTGCTATCTCAATGCGGTGTGCAACACCATGGCATAAAGCCTGTCAAGGCTTAAAGACAGGGGAACACCCCAACACCCCTTACAAAGCAGATTTCTTTTGCTGAGTCGTACTGGCTTTTCTTAGCTTGAGAAGGAAAATGCATGCTGAGTCCTTAGAAACAAAATATCATAGCCGAAGGGAACAGTTATCCAGCCCTACTTCCCCATCTTACTGACTGAAGGACAGAGGTTCAGTGGGATAAGCAACCTGCTAAAGGTCTCACAGCTTGGACCCTCACACCCAATAGGGTCCAGAACTCATATGGCCTTGAGCCAAGCTATTCTGATTTCTACTTCAAAAGAAGGCAGCCAGAAAAACCCTGCAAGAAGTCCCTGAAACCCCAAAATAGAATACCATGAATAACTAAATATACACACACCATGGTGTTCAGCAAGGAATTTTGTGTGTGTTCTCTCCTAAAAGAAAAGACATATCATCTCTCCTCGTAGCTAGTGTCACTATATATTCTTGGTACAAAAGGGCGCTCAATAAATATATGGCAATTGCTAAGTCAACTTTTGCTGAAAGCACAAACCTCTTAAAGCATCTTGTGTTGCTTAGCAACCCAAAGTAAAGGTTTTCTCATTGCCCTGCAAAGTCCAGAGATGAGTGTCACATTTCAGGCTCACTGGAGACAACGGGGTTAGCTGATATCAGGCAGCCTGGCATGTGCTTTAGCTTTGAGGAGCTCCTAACTGAGCCATCTGTAATTTTCTACTTTACAATGTAGAAAACTCTTTGCCTTCTCCACTAAGTTATCAAAGCCTCCTCAGGGAACAGTAGTTCCTACTAAGTGCAGGTTGGCCAACCTAAGAGTAGGTCAGGTATTCTGTCTAGTCTAGCAGAGACACAACAACAAAAGGAGGCGTCCTCAGAGTCAGGTAGCAATGGGGCCCCCAAAGATGCAGGCTAGACAAACTGAATTTCTTTAAGGGGCTTAGAGTTCTCCAACCAGACAAGAGCTTCCAATTCTACCAAAAAAGAAACTTTGCATTCTTTCTTTCTAAAGAGCAATCCTATTTTCCAGGCCACTTGTGGACAAATGCTTCATAAAAAAAGTTCTTTCTAGATGTGGAAGGGTTAACTTCTCTGAGCTATAAAGTCCTTAGGGGAACTGTATCCTCCAAGAACTAAATACCTTCTAAAGTAGACCCCAAGATGTAGGGGAGCCAAGTCCTGGAAGAGCCCAGAAATTAGTTGATACCTGGAGATGAATGAAGGTATAGGTGGCTAAAAGCTGTTGTGACACCACAGTTTCGGTCTCAGTTTTTCCAAAACTAGTTCTCTCCCCTATTTCTCCGTCCAAGTGAACCTCGGCTTAACTCATGTAGTTGGTAATTCCAAAAGTTTGGAAAAGGTTCCTCTGGGCCAGAGAAGTCCAATTTCACTCACAGCTGGATGGAATTGTCCCTGACAAGAGGACTATAGCCAGGACTATGGGCAAGCCAGATGCTATTCCCCTCTCTCCACCCCCAGCTTCACTCCTCTCACTCAAAGAAAGGTGACCGATTCGTTTCCTCACTCACCATCTACTCTGTTTACTGTCCATCCTTCAAAGGACCTCTCTAAGGGGGTCAAGTTATTCTAGAAAGATGTTTGCTCATGTGCTCTGGGAGTTGAGTTAAAAATAACCAGGATTCCTCCCCTCCCCAGTTGATCCTGTGGCCCCCATGACACCCTGACCACTCCTAGAAAAGGGTCTCTCCACATCAGCACAGCAGGTCACTGTCACTAGGGGAAGAGCATAGAGCTAATGGGTTTATACAACCATTGAGTCAAAATAGGCCAGAAATGCCCCAAGTCAGTTTGGAAAATACCTGAACTGTACAAGTTGTTTAGAAGTTTTCAACATAGATGGTTTGGTCCATTCACAGCCATAGCACTTGGCTATGTTGTTTGGGGCAGTCAGAGTAATTTGTTGCATAAATGGAAGTCCCTTATACTACACATAAAGGTCATTAGGGTTTTTGTTTGTTTGCTTAAAAGTCTACAACATCACAGATCATTTTTCTTCAAAACATTAAGACATTTTTTTTTGTACAACAGAAGAATATCCTTATGCTCTTTCCAGTGATGTCAAAGTTCAGTTGATCTAGTCAGAAGGGATTTCAATATTAATAGAAGCATAGGGGCAGGTGGAGAGAACTAAGAGAAGGTCACTAGTACACATGCAGGAGGAAGGTGGATGTGATCTTCCCAGACAAGAAAGCCACCCTGCTAGTTTAAATTCTATCTCCTCATTTTTAAAAAGTGTAAATTACTGAGCAGACAATACAATCTGATGCCACTCAGTTCCTGGGATAACAAGACTAAGGACATCCCACCCTGCCCTTGAAACGTTCAAAGTCTAGCCAGGGAAAAAGAGATCATCACGACGCCATCAAATGTTGGTGCTTGATGTGACAACTAAAGTCTATGAGGCATCCAAAGAAGAAAGAGGCCATAAAAACCTAAGCAACATGAGAGGGTTTCACAGACTCACAGAAGGATGGACCTTTAAAGGTCATCCGTCTTTTCCTTCAAGTACCCTTGCTTCCTTGTGTTCGCCTACTATGTGCCTTTGGAGGAAGCCGCAAAGTAGAGTTAGTCAGTCATCAGCCTTTTCAAGACTGGCTGAGTGGATGTAAGGAAAGTAGCTTTCACAGGAAAATGCATGGCTATAGATTGAAGCTTAGTTAGAACATGCATTAGTATGTATCTACTCTTGAGCACACACGTCCCTGGGACAGAGGGAAGTTGCAGAAGACATCCAAATAGCTGTCAGTCCATGTGCAGTGATGTAGTACTAACACAAGCTTAGAGTCTAAGGCCCACCAATTCTATTCATTTTATTTGACTAAGTCCACTTGTGCCATTAATTCGTTGTATGACTTTGAGCAAGCACCCCAGTTTCTTTCCTACAATATGAGGGCATTTTGGGTCGTTTATCCCTGAGAGCCATTGTTTTCCAGGATTTCAGACATAAGAGTCAGCCTCCTATTGTTCACTGAGATCTAACTCTCTTGAAGTTTAAACGTGGAGATGGACATTCTAGTATTATCTGGTGAACCCAGAGCTCCGAAGGAAGCAAAAGCCACTTTCAGTTTTGCATAGCTTGAGCACTGGTGTCTGAACCTGTGCCTGACTTCGTTTTCTCTAATGAGAACCTTTTCCCCAATGCAGATACTACAACAGACTTGTCCGAAGTCTTCTGGAATGTGATGAAGACACGGTCAGCACAATCAGAGACAGCCTGATGGAAAAGATTGGGCCCAACATGGCCAGCCTCTTCCACATCCTGCAGACAGACCACTGTGCCCAGACACACCCCAGAGCTGACTTCAATAGGAGGCGCACAAATGAGCCACAGAAGCTGAAAGTCCTCCTCAGGAACCTCCGAGGTGAGGGGGACTCTCCCTCACACATCAAACGCACCTCCCAAGAGAGTGCGTAAGCAGGGAGAGGTATTCACAACCTCACAAAACTAATAGCATTTTAGGGGTGTTGACACACCAACTTTGAGTGTACTGTGCCTGGTTTGATTTATTTTTAAGTAGTACCTATTTTCTATCCCCCCTTAAAGAAAATTGCATGAAACTAGGCTTCCATAATCAATATCCCAACATTCTGCAATGACAGCATTCTTACCAACAGAACACATGTGTGGTCATTCTGCTTCTCCTCAAGAGAGAATGTACCCTCTTCCATCCCCCCCCCCTCTGAATTCTTTTCCCAGATCCCTATCTACTTTCCGCAAACACAAACCATTCATGTAACTACCCAGACATTGTAATCTGAAAATGTAGATCCCTTTAGAATGGTCACCTGGTAGAGTTAGCCAATACAAAACAACTTTATTTAAATGCATGTCTTAAATGCTCATAAATATGTTAAATGGAATTCGTGTTATGAATCTGTGCTGGCCATGGACGAATATGAATGTCATGTTTGAATTCTTGATCTCTAATGAGTCTTATGGTCTTTATCCTCCAATGTCTAATTTCCTTTCTGACATATTTACCAAATTGCTCAAACCTGGTTCTCCAACCAGACTTTGAGCCAGCATCTTCTTGCATCTAATGAAAAACAAAAAGCTAACATCTTTATGTACTGTAACTGCTCAGAGCTTTAAAAGTATCTTTAACAATTGTCTTAAAAAAAAAAAAAAAAAAAAACGGAGAATCTTAAGGTCTAACTGTGGAATATAAATAGCTGAAAACTATTGTACTGTACATAAATTCCAGAGGACTCTGCTTAACAGAGCAGTCTATAATAACTTTATTGCATATAGATTTAGTTTTGTACCTTAGCTTTATTTTCCTTTTCCTGGGAATGGAATAACTATCGCACTTCCAGATATCCACATTCACGCTCCTTGTGGCCTTTTTTATAACTAAGGGGGTAGACGTAGTTTTAACTCAACATCAGAACTTAAGATGGGCCTATACTCGATAGGAAAACCCAACAGGCTATCTGAAGGACCCCAGGTAAGACGTTAATCTCCAAGCCCACCTCTACCCGGAGGCTACATTTGACTTAGATGTATCCTGAAACAGCTCTGTCACATCCAACTGGGAATTACAGGGATCAAAAAGGTCATCCCTTTGAGCTTGGACCACTTGATGTGACAAGGCCTACTATCCCCTTGGAAGTGGCAGTTCTTGGCTCATCGCCTTCCATCAGTGCCTGGCACTCTGGTAAATGATGGAGTGGGATATTGTCCCACTAAGCCAATCAGGAATGAGTCAATCAGCCTTTGGGTCTTTAGTCCGGGGAACTTGGGCTTAAGGGGGTATGAATAACCCTGGGCTGTCCAGCCTTAATAGACTCCTCTTACATCTTTTGTCCTGTAACATGCTGCCTGCCAAAGTAGTCCTGGCAGCTGGACCATCTCTGTAGGATCTTTAAAAAAAAAAAAAAAAAAAAAAGAAAAAAGAAAAAAAAAAAGAAAAAATATAGAGAGAATGAAGGAGGGCATAAGCGCTGGTGGTTTGATCATTTCCGCTGTGATGTTTACAGGATGGTAGCCACCAAAGCCAAATGATTAACCTGTCTACGAACAACAGTAGTTTCTCAGGGTCATTGTCCTTGAACCCAGCAGCCCCAGTTATGAGTGTCACTGCTCACCAAAGGTCAATGCTGAGAGAGGAAGAGAGAGGGGCTGCTCCAAACTCATTTGGGTAGAAACTATTGGTGCTTGACTCTCACTAGGCTACACCCCAGAGTTGACCAAATTGAGTGATAGGGACCCTGGTGGGAGGAGGGAGGGCACCTCTCCAGGGAAATCAAAAGCAATACAACTTTACCACAAAGCCTTTAAAACCAGTAACATAGTGCTCAAGGACCAAGATCAAGCGTAGCAGCCGCAGCTGCAGCTGCAGCTGCAGCGGCCCCAAGGCTGCAGCCTCTGTCCCCACACAGCCTCGAAGCGCGCTGACATCAGATTGTTAAGGGCATTTTCATACTTAGAACTGTCCCATCCCCAGGTCCCAAACAAATGGACACTGCCTTAGCCTCTTGGAAATCAGGTAGCACATATTCTAAGCTAGATTCACCCCTCTCCCCCACTCCCAACCTCCCACCCCAGGCAAGGCTGACTTCTTTGAACCAGAAAAGCTAGTCAAGTGTGTGTGTTGTGCATTTTTGCAAACCCACTAAGCCAGAACCCCAAAGTGGCAAAGTAGCTTATGAGAATTCCTGGTAAAATTGTCTTAAGTTCAGTAAATTTTCTTTCTCTCTTTTCTCTTTATTTTTTATTTTTTATTTTTATTTTTGCTGTGACCTCTTCAATCCGTGTTATACCCTCCTTTCTCCCCACAGTGATATTGGTATATGTACCAACAATGCATATATCTACACGTATGGAAAACAGCAGCTCTCACAACGTTGCTGGGTTTTGTTTTTTTGTTTTTTTGTTTTTTGGGTTTTTTTTTGGTTTTTTTTTTTTTTGGTTTTTTTTTTGCTTCTTTTTTCCCCTCACCTTGCCCCTTCCCACCTCCCTCTTGAACTTCCAAAGCTTTGTCTCATGTTTGCTGCAGAGCGATTCGGGGACTGACCTAGACCAGTTTGCATGATCTCCTCTCTCGTGATTTGGTTGCACTTTAGAACATTTTTGTGCCGTATTATTTGCATTATGTATTTATAATTTAAATGATATTTAGGTTTTTGGCTGAGTACTGGAATAAACAGTGAGCATATCTGGTATATGTCATTATTTATTGTTAAATTACATTTTTAAGCTCCATGTGCATATAAAAGTTATGAAACATATCATGGTAATGACAGATGCAAGTTATTTTATTTGCTTATTTTTATAATTAAAGATGCCATAGCATAATTTGAAGCCTTTGGTGAATTCCTTCTATAATAATAATAATAATAATAAAGTGTTAATGTTTTATTTGTTCTCCCCCCTACGTCTTTCATTGTTATTCTTTGAAAACTTCTTGGACCAGCAAGATGGCTCAGTGGGTAAATGAGCTTGCCCCCCAAACTTGTTGACCTAAGTTCAATTCCCAGAACCCACATAAAGGTAGAAAGGAATAACAGACTCCACAAGTTGTCCTTCAACTTCTATGTAGGCACTGTGGCGTGCACACGTCCATGCACAGAGAGAGAGAGAGAGACATGCATACATGCACATGCAAAGACAACAATAATAATAATATTTCTTTTTCAATTTTCTTGTGTGAGAATTTATAAGCACAAACTCATTTTCTTTAAAGTCACTAAGTATGGGTCAATATGACTATGAATACAGTTTAAGTCAGGATTTGCCAAACACCTATAAATATCATCCAGTAGCTCCCCTTACCGTTATGATAAAATTTAAACCCCGGGGCTGAGAAAATGGCTCAGGAGATAGTTTGCTGCACAAACATGAGAACTTGAGTTCAGATCCCAGGCCCTCACGTGAAAATGCTGGGCATGGTAGTATGCATTGTAATTTAACACTGGTGAAGTAGCAGGAAGAGGATCCCTGAAGCTCACTGTGCAGCCAGCATGCTTAGCTCAATCAGGGTGCTCCGTGTTCAGTGAGAGGCCATGTCTCTAGAAACAGAGTAGAAACAGAGCAAAGAACCACTACCATCAACCTCTGCCTCATATAGAGGCAGAACACATAAATATGAAAGAAGTATACACACACACGCGCACACACACACACACACACACACACCCCTAAGCCCAAACTCATTTCAAGAGTTTCAAGAGACAGAGAAGAAGAGGCTTTTGGGATCTATAAACTACTGAGCAATCCATGCCAATATCTCTGTATGGCAATGAGGCAGGTACAGTACAGGAACCATGTCCCCTTTCCCTTCCGGGTGAATATGCTAGTCACACTTTCTCTCTGCAGAGACTGGAGGCACCTGGGTGACAGGCATATCCCCAACATAAAAAGAGCACCCTCACTATTATAAATCAAAATTTTTGAATGCAGCCTACAAAGAGGTGCAGACAGTTGAACAAGGTCAAAGAACCCTGGGAAGCAGATAGGCTTCCAGGGAATCAGACATCTGAGACGAGAGCCTGACTCTCTCACCTCCAAACTGTGTCAGATCAGTCAGTCTCAAAGAGAGTCCAGTTCTTCTTCCATGTGATGGTGATCCCACAGGGCTGCTGTGGAGCATTAAATGAATGAGCTACTTACAGCAGTCGCACACACAGTGAACTCGATGAGAGACCACTCTGGCCACCATGGGTAGAGGAAAGTAGAATTAGCTTGCCTCATCTCAGAAACTTAAAGGGGGTTCACAACAGCATGGTGGTATCTTGGATCTTGTCGGATGGTCATGAGTTCAGTTGTAGAGGCCGGAGGCCTCTGCTGATGGGACTTGTCTTCAATAGGAATCTTGGATCACTGTTAATAAATAAATTCTTCTTATAGTTTAAAAAAATCAAATGAAGATATTTGCCCAATTATTTCTAATTCTAAACTACATTTTCCATTATGTCCAAAGGTTCTCAGGGTAGTTAATCAACAAGATCACATGTTGCATTGACTCTCTTTGGCCACAGAAAGAGTACATTTCTCTCATTTTGATTTTTCATCCTCAGCCTTCTGTCAATATTTGTTGGTTCAGAAAGGCTGAATTGTAAAGAACTTCGACTTGGAACCTCTACAGTTGAGCTCAAATCCAATTCCCTCCACTGTCCCTATGATTTTGAGCCAAAGATCTGGTCTCTTCTTATATCGTTTTTTTTATGTATAAAATTATCCTATATAAAGTAGAAGTAAATAATAGGACTTACCAGCAAAAGTGGCTGTGCATAAAATGTGTTACATATGAAGCATTAAAAACAGTACTGGGCACATAATAAGTACTCTCTAAATACTATGCTGTAAGCATTCAATAAACCTGAGCTATCACCATTTATATTTAAGCCATCACTACTATTTAGAATCTACTCTGGGGTATCCTCTTGGGTGATTGTTTTTCTTCTTTTTCCTTTCATTGATCACTACTCATTACTGTTAAATCAAGACTTTATGGATTTGAGTTATAAAATATGACAAAATACAATGATGAACTTGTCTCTCATCACCAAGATAAAGGAAGTAATACAGCAGATTCTGTGGTCTCCTGTGACTGCTTCCTTGAGACTGTTCACAGCCATGACTCTAAGGTGTTTTCAAGAGCCATGACTTTCTTATCAGTATTCCCAAAGAAAAGTTCCATGGATCATGAAATGATCTATATGTCTGTGGTATGAGAAAAAGAAAAGAAAAACCAGGCGATTCTTCCCATCCAGTAAACACACATGTTATAAAGAGCAGTCAGCAGGGATCCTGTATTGGCGTTTCTTGAAATTATTCTACATGCTAGTCAGGGGGATCATGATAAATGAGGATGCTGAGTAGTGAGGTCACAGCCATGGCCGTGAATCACAGTCCGTTCTCAATCACAATGCACTTCACATAGCCATGTCAGGAGTGGTGCCTTGTTTCAAGTTTGTTCATGTCCATCCTTCACCCTAGTAGATCTCCTTTGCTTCGATGACAAAAATCAAGTGTAAGTCCTTTGAAGTACAAACTCGTTCTTTTAGGGTGTGCTATGGATGCTATTAACAAGATTTTCTCAAAGACGTTGGGACTTTTCTGCCCTGTTACTTTTACATATTACCTTCATGTACATTATCATTTCTTTTCATGAATAGTCTTCCTTTTAAACTCTTTAGCATTCACCAAAGCAATGGTGCTCCCCCCCCCACCCGGAAACCCTCTCCAATGCAGCCACATATATCATCCTTGTATTCTTGATGCCACAAAGCCACCATGTGCTAAGCATTCTTGAGAAGAGATGGAAGTAATTCCTGTATCTACCACCACCAATAAACCCACAAGTTCTGCTCCAGTAAGATATGACTTCTATCACATGGGATAGAAGACACCAGGAGAACATGACCCACTGACTTAACTACGTAGGGCTCATAGGGGCTCACAGAAACTGAAGTGGCCAGCACAGAGCCCGCAAGGGTCTGCTCCAAGTCCTCTGCATACGTGTTATGGTCAGTGGTTTAGTGACTTTTGGGGAAGGACAAGGAGTGTGTGTGTGTGTGTGTGTGTGTGTGTGTGTGTGTGTGACTCTTTTGCCTGCTCTTAGGACTCTTTTCCTCCTATTGTGCTGCCTTGCCCAGCCTTAACATGAGGGATTTTGCCTTATCTTATTGTATCATGTTTTGTCATAGTTGGCTGTTGTCTTTTGGAGGCCTACTCTTTTCTGAAGGAAACAGAGGGGGAGTGGATTTGGTAGAGAGGGGAAAGAGGGAAAGTGGGGGACAGCTTGGAGGAGTGGAGGGAGGGGAAACTGTGGTCAGGATGTATTGTATGAGAGAATAATCTACTTCAATTAAAAAAAAAACAGGTATAACTGCCTTATCAGTGTAATACATTGTGCTGGGAACTGGGGGGTGGGGGTACATTGCTGTAGTGAATAGAAAAATGAATTCTAGATAACAGTATTCTAAAAGTAACTGCAAGTACTCAAGCCTACCAGCTTGTGGCAATAATCCATATCTTCATATTTTTCAGGTAGCACCTATTAGAAAGTTCAGCTGTCGTTATTAATACTTTTATTCTGATGCTCTGAGCAATAAAGGGCTCGTTTAACAACAAGCCTCAGTATTGCTAAATCTACACAGTATTTACACAGTATTCCACTAAAGAGTTCAGACTTAGAGAAAGACTGTTACCATTTGTGTGTCACACACGTCTTGTTTCCTTAGAGCCCTGGTTATTTTATAATGCAATCACAAATATAACACTGTTAAATTCATGACTTTTGTTCAGGCTCTGCTGCGAATTGTGCTCTTCCTGCTCTTAGAACTTTTTCTCCCTAGAAAGAACTAGAAGTCCAGGTGAGAGGTCATCTAGCACCACCCCACCATTCAACTTTAAATCTGAGGCATAATGTCTATTGCTGTAATTTTGCAAATAGCTAATCGAAGCCCAATTGCCTAGCCCAGTATCTGAGCATCGATAAGCACTGTGCTCAGTGGCCAACATGTGGTGTAATGGACAGAGCACTCATTATTTCTGATCCTTGTCTGTCAACTAAATATGTCTATGCTTCCCCTCTGTCCCTAAGGGGTTTGTGGCTTCCAATGAGGATGGAATTGGATTCTCAATTCTTAACACAATTAAGTCACACCACAGGTGTCCTCTGCTGCAGGAAAACCAGAAACAACATATGTCCCACAGGATACTGTCATTGTTTCCGACATGAGGTCAAAATCCTGGAACAAGTTCCAAGGATGGCTTGGGATTTCTTGGAAACACAAGAACTCCAAGCTACAAATTCCTCCCTCTATCCCACTGTGCTCCCTATCTACATCCCACCCCCTATCCAACCAGAGAAGCCAAGAATGGTGCTCTAGGAATCTTGCATACCACCAATCCCTCCATGTCTAATACCTTGGACATCTGAAGTCACCATCTGAAATGAGAGCCTCTCCATTCATAGCCCTGTCACCTGTTCTTTCTCCATTTTGTTTCAAGTTAGTCCTCTCCGAAGCAATCTCTCACTGGTTATCCTTCTTCCAGAATCTGTCCATTCCAGGGTAAGCAAATTCTACTACAATTAGCTCTGCGTCCATAGAGAAATGGTTTTAGTAGTCCTTTATGTACAACAGTGTAGCATTTGCTCATAGTGTTAGATCATCTCTAGAATAATTACAATACATAAAATGTAACATAAATTGCAAATATAAACAACTGTTACACAGTAGAAGCTAGGAAACAAAGACCAAAAAACATGCCTAGTGTTCAGAACAGACACCAATATTCTTCTGCAAATATTTTTGGTTTGTAGTTGGTTGAGTCTGTGGTTGTGGAAAACAAGGACACAGAGAGGCAGCTGGACAATGTCAGTCCTTGTTTTTATCTTCTCCCCATTCTCTGTCTTACCTAAAACCCATCACCTCAAAGAACAATGTTTCACACACACACACACAAAATCCTAAATGACATCCTAATTTCCCAAATGTCATGCTTTTTGTTGTTTGTTTGTTTGTTTGTTTGTTTTTGTTTCTCAAAACAGGGTTTCTCTGTGTAGTCCTGGCTGTCCTGGAACTCACTCTGTAGACCAGGCTGGCCTCAAACTCAGAAATCTGCCTGCCTCTGCCTCCCAAGTACTAGTATTAAAGGTGTGTGCCACCACTGCCCAGCCAATGTCAAGCTTTTAAATGTGTCCTGTAAGCCTCTGTTTCCCAATATCATTCCATACTAAGGTTCTGCTACTATCTATGACACTTCAAATGGGCAGAACATAGGTCAACTTTCCTATGCCCCAATTTGTTCAGTCACTGTAATACAGGGAAAGATACCATGGAATAGCATCAATTGCCTCTGACATTTTAATGATGAGAATGTCAGACTCATTACTCCTAATTTGCATCTTGAGTTGGAAAAGGCCCATGTTCCTGGGAATGACTTCTCTAAGTACTCAAACTGGCAAGGCTTCTTTGGTTCTGATAACTCATACCCTGCATCCTCACACTACAGTCAGCAGACGCACCTGAATGTGAGTGTAATGGCTAGTCTCTCTGAGGGTCATGTCACACCACTTGACTGTATTGACTATTCCTCTTTAGTAAAAGTGATAACTCTGATTCCTTAAATGCAGTGTGTTTCTTCAGTGCAATTCCTTTACAGAACTCCCACTCAATCCCTTGCACTGCCCCAGTACCTTGAACCTGCTACAGACTCATGACTTTATTCTCTTGTCAGCATCACTTTCCTTCAATGTCTTGAACCCATGCCTGATCAGTTCAACAACGTCATTGCCCTGCCCTCAAGCACTCTGTCTCATTAATTTTTTTTTTTGTCATACTCAACTAAAAAGGAGTCCCAACCAAGGTGTCTGCCTTCTGGGCTAGAGAGAAGAAAGCCCTGAAACACCTGTGGTGTTTGAAATGTGTTCGCTTAGAGCTCAACAGGAACCAGAATACTACCCTGGGAAATATCTCAGCCAACCCTGTTCATCTCCACTTCCTACTATCCAAGGCAGTCATTCCTTGGATAGTTCTCCATTCCAGACAAACCTCTCACCTAACTACCTCATTTTAAAGTTCTAGCTGAAAACTTTGCCTCCTGAAGCACAGATGAAATAGAAATAATCAGTTACATGGACAGACCCCCAGTTTCTTATCATCCTCCTCAGTGATGCTACTCCTTGTTGTTCCCTCAGCCAACAAAATGGAGAATCTCACTTCCTGGAAGACTAGAAAATACATTTGAAATTTAGACACTGACCATGTCTTCGATCATGCAAGACCACTAGCCATTACATGTTCAGCAGCAGCATCTCCTTACATCCTTTGTCATTTGCATGGTGTATGTAAATGACATTGTACAGTCCTCAGAGCTTGCATCAGTACCGACACTCACAGTCCTCCTCAGAGCCTGCATCAGTACCCATATTCACAGTCATCCTTACAGCCTGCCACAGGACCCAAACTCACATTCATTCTCAGAGCCTGCATCAGTGACCAACTGCTTATGATTAGAGATCCACCCAATGTACCATCACACACATTCCAACATGGACACACACAAAGTAGATACCTGTTTTCATTTTCTTCATTTTCTCTTCCCTACTCACCATTAAGAGTCTGACACTTACCTAAAATAAACCAAAATACCAATCAGCTAAGATTTAAAAAAAAAAAAAAAAAAAAAAAAGGTGGTGGCTAAATCCAAAAGAAGCTTTGTATGTGTCTTTGTGTCAGTTGGTACCATATACATGGTTTACTCTTTGAAAGACTTTCTGTGACTACGTGTTCCATCTTAACCTTTCCCTCTCATTCCTATATCTTGAATACTGGATTCCTCAGCTTTCGGTTCTGACTTCTCTTTTCTTCTCATTTTGTATGTGTTTCTTTGACAGTATTGTCTATTTCCACTCTACAATTGACATTTACAAGCTAATGACATTGAATTTCTCTATTTCCCTTGTGATTTTTTTATTGGATTTCAGATTGACTTACTGACCTGAACTGCGTGTTCTGATATGTATGGCAGCTGCCATAGTCTGTCATGTCCAAGGGTGAATTCTACAGACCTCTATCACTTCAGACTCAGCCCTCTTCTATATCACCAAGCATCATCTCCATATACCGACTCTGGCTTTTCCCTCTTCCTCCTCTCAGCAATTAATACCCATTAGTTTTTTCCCCACTCGTTATCTCTGGATCTATCAATTTGTTCCCTTTCACGTTGACACTGTCTTGATTTAGATCTCACCCTTGAGAGCCACAAAAATTCTCTCTCAGATTCTAGGAATGGCATGCTCCCAACACCAAATCCATTTCCCAGCTTAATGCCACTGGATTCTTTCCAGAGAGCCAACCTGATTCAGTCACTCTTCTACTCAAAACTAGCCACAGTGCTAAAATACCAGAAGAAAAATGCACACACACACACCCTGCTGTTTAGGTATTTGACATCACTCATGAAATGACACACCATTCTAAATTTGGCTTTGAGAGGGTCTCTTTTGATAATTTTTGAAGAGCACTGTAGTATTTTAATAAGACAAAGGTGAAATGTTAAAGAGTCACAGTCAAAAAAAGCAGACCTTCAGGGGCTGAAGGGGTGGACCAACCCTTGCTGCTCTTAGAGAAGACTAGAGTTCAGTTCCCGGCTCTGATATAGCAGGTGATGACCATCTATAACTCAAGGCCCAGGACAACTGACACTCTCTTCCAGCTTTGTAGGTGTGGTGCTGATGCTAAGATCCTGTTCCCCAATTGGTTCTTGATCCATCAGTAAAAATGCTAGTGGATAATTGCTGAGCAGAATAGGTTCCTGTACTTCCAGGTCCCCACAGGCAAGCTAACAGACACAAGGGGAAAGGAGTTTTCACCATGGTTCAGAGGGAAAAAAGCCAACCAGCCATGTGAGATCTCAGGCATATAGACCATAGGCTGATTCTCCAGGCATGAGGTTGGGGAATTGAGCTGGGACTGAAGGTGGTTAAGCAACTAAAATTGAGTACAGATTTAGGGTGCTAAGCTGGGAGTACTGGGAAGGGCACACTAGCCATGGTAGATCAGAGGAGCCCAGCAGCTGAGCCAAAAAGACAAGTTAAAATTGAACAATGTGTGTGTATGTGTGTGTGTGTGTGTCTGTGTGTCTGTGTGTCTGTGTGTCTGTGTCTGTGTCTGTGTCTGTGTCTGTGTCTGTGTCTGTGTGTGTGTCTGTGTCTGTATGTGTGTCTGTGTGTGTGTCTGTGTATGTGTGTCTGTGTGTGTATGTGTGTGTGTATGTGTGTATGTGTGTCTGTGTGTCTGTGTGAGTGTGTCTGTGTGAGTGTGTCTGTGTGTGTGTGTCTGTGTGTGTCTGTGTGTGTCTGTGTGTGTGTCTGTGTATGTGTGCCTGTGTGTGTGTGTCTGTGTATGTGTGTCTGTCTGTGTGTGTCTGTGTGTGTGTGTCTGTATGTGTGTCTGTGTATGTGTGTCTGTGTCTGTGTGTGTATGTGTGTGTGTCTATGTGTGTGTGTCTATGTGTGTGTCTGTGTGTGTGTCTGTGTATGTGTGTCTGTTTTTCATCCACGGATCCAAGGGAATATGGGTGGGGGCTGGGAGCATGGTCTACCCGGAGCTTTGTGGGGTAGCAAAAGCTACACACAACACAGATTCCACACATATAAATGCAAGCAAAATATTCATACACATAAAATTAAATAAAATTAACTTTAAAAAGTATATTTAACAAATCTGCAATAAACCAGTCACTTTTTGCTATAAGACTATTCCAGTTTGATGTTTAAGAATCGGAAACACTGATATAGTGTTCTTCCCACAAATGTATATCAAAAGCTCTGTGTTTGATTGTTAGAGCTCCCTCTCTCCCACTGGTTCCCCTGCACCCTAAGCCTTGTGTATGGGTGTGGGTATGCATATATATGATTCCTTTATCATTTAAACGATACTTGTATAGTCCAAGAAAGCTGTTAAATCAGACAAGGCCAAGGTGATTCAGTGATGCAAGCAACATGCCACACCGAAGTCCAGCACCTGCTGAATGCCAGGCCAGGCCAAGATTAACAAGCAATCTCAACCCTGCAAAAATGTTAGGATTTACCCATTGCTCATTGTTTCTTCAGTTTTTAATCACAGATTATGCATCCCACCAGGCTACTAGCCTGCCCATCCTGTAACATGATGAAGCCAATGGTCTCCAAAGTAGGCAAACCCATTCTTGGCCCTGCTCTTCCTCTCTCCTCTCTCTCTCTCTCTCTCTCTCTCTCTCTCTCTCTCTCTCTCTCTCTCTCTC
>NC_034597.1:60041819-60068072 GCF_900095145.1 Mus pahari
CTCCCTTCCTTCTTCTCTCCCTTCCCCCTCCCTCTCTCCCTCCATCCCCCAGGCCAAAGGAACCATCTTCTGCTTGGTAATTTCTGCCTGTTGTCAAAAGCCTAGAGAAACAATAACTGGCCACTTCATGATGAAAGTTATTCACAAGCCCCCCAATCTACTAATGAGCTACTATCATGCACCAATGAATAGAAGTTACTGGCTAGATCAGACCCTAAAGGGGAATAGCAGGCCTACAGGAGAAAGTTCACAGAAACCAGGAGGGTGGTGGGGGTAATGACAGGCCAGCAGGAACACAAACAGAAGGAGCTAAATCAGTACTAAATCCAGGACATCTGGGTACCCGAAACCAGTGAGAAGAGGGATGGAGAAGGAACTGGAAACCCTGTCCTGTGTTCTAAATGCCGGACTGTGAAGTCATCCTATCCAGGGACTTCTCACACCTTTCCCTGTCCCCTCCACCATTCAGGATTGTTCTATCCCTAACACTAAGAGTTAGCCCTGAGCTCAGAGCCCCGCTCCAAGGCTCCTCCCAGTGGCTCTGCACCTTGTCTTTCCTGCTGGAGCCTGCTCTGCCAGCACACGCCCACCCGTGGCCTGGGGCTTTTGAGCAGAAGAGCAAATGTGCACAGTCCTCCTCTCCAACCTCTCTTGAACTCCCTGACCCTTTTCTGCAAATCCTGGTGGACAGCAAAGACCAATTCTTTTCACCCTCGGGGTTGGGGTTGGGGGTGCACCCTCCCCGTCAGCGTCCAACCCCTTTCCACTTCTTCTGGAAGAGCAATGCATTATGTAACATTAACTGGGTTTTCTGAAGCTTGTCTGAACAACAGCCTGGGTACACTCAGATAGTGGAAGTGATCTCCCAGTAAAATAAATTCATGGGGCCACTTAACAGAGTAGCTGCAGGGGCCTGGCAGGGAGCCGGCACCTCCTGCTGCCAGGAGCAAGTTTCTCTTTAATCTCCCTTCTGTATCACTTTCTTTTCATTTCGGGTTACTGCTCCCAGGGTTTCTGAAACAGGTGACTCCAGCCATGCTAATAAAGCAAGGTGTGATAGCATCTCCTATGACTTCAGATGTCAAGCTGAAAAGAAGAGGGGAAAACACTTTTAAATGACCACATCCTCTTAGTAACATTCCAGGGGAGAGACTGCTTATCTTGATTTTAATTTCTCAGGCTCCTTTCATCTCTCCCTCTAAAAACATAGCTCAGAGAAAGATCGCCCAGGAAGAACTTATCAGAAAGACACTGCTAGCATTTAGTGGTTCTCGACCCCGGGAGCACAGGGAGATTAACGGGAAGGATTGCAGGGTGGGGGAGGGGTGACAAGAGAGCCAACTGGAAGTACACACTAAACTTTGTTTAGCAAAGCCACGGGTTATGAACAGGAGCTTGAATGAATTCAAATTTTTAAAGTAATATGGGTAACTCACGCCCTCAAGTTCACCTCAAGGTTCCCTCTGAAGCAGGGTAATCGCGTGAAATGTATGCGTGAAACGGACAAGGGGAGAGTGGTTAGTTAACCGCTGAAATTCCATTGTTTCAGTCTCCTAAGAAGCATTGGTTAAATGTCTTTTCTCCATCATGAAGATACTTCATTTTACATAAAAGACAGAGATACAGAGCCCTCAGCGTTGGTTGGAGCTGTACAGTACATATGATCTCTGTCAATACTGGCAGTTCCTGCCCATCACTCCAGCATCTTTTCTAACCTTGCTTCTCAGCCAGAATCCCCGTTGTTTTCGATGACTATGGAGCCTAGGGCCAATTTTAAGCAAGGTATTTCCAGAACACTGCATGAACATAGGTGGACAAATAGAAGTTGACCTCTGAATGGTCCATATTAAATTAAAAAAAAAAAAATTCAAAGTCCCAGCCATTCAGAACTAGATCCACACCCTGATCCAAGGCCAGTAGAGTGTTCAGTCACTAAAGGGAAAAGAAAAGTCTTCTAGGCCAAATGTCAAGAGTTCAGCTACCTGAGTCTGAGGCTAGAAGGTTAACCAGTTCTGATGTTGTCATCTTGTTAGCAGAGGTTCTAGCCTACAGAAGGAAATCCCCCACTATACAGGTCAGAGCCAGAGACAACGCAGCTGACCCCTAAATGTAGAACCAGCCATGGTCAGTACTGAGGAGAACATGGTATATAGGTGGTGGGCACTTTCAAGGAAGCACCTTGTGATAAGAGAAGATTCCATGGCTATTGAGCTAAGAAATATGCAGATGTGCATTTCATTAACTAGAATGAATGGGCGAAGAGGAACTAGGGCTTCTTGCAACGTCAGGAGTCATGGTAAACCCAGTTGTTGCTCAACAGAGCTGTTTACAGCTATGTCTTCCTTTCATACACAAAGCCATGGGGTACTGAATCCATCATCATGGGGGAGGGTCCACTTGACATCACCACACCAATCTTGAACATGTGTGAAGATAACTCACAACTCAGTGTGCAAGCTCTGAAATCCAGATGCTCAGCCCCTGCCCTAGGGGGACTTGCACATCTGTAGAATGAAACGTTCTTGTTGCTTTGAGAAATTGGCCAATCGAGAGATTAGAACAGAAATGAGAGCCTTTTCCTCTCTCTGTCTCCTGTCTACCTATAGAAGCCAGCAAATGCCAACAGCAAGAACTGTTGGAAAATCAGTCTATTGACTGAACATCTGTCAGAGCCCCTGTGCTAGATGCTTTCAGCTGTGCTAAGAGCCCCCAAGAGCACTGAGAAGTAAATTGTGTCATGCTTGTTTTCCAAATCAGAAAATCAGGGCTCAGAGAAGTTAAGCTTACATCTTGTAAATGTCACAGCCCATTCGTGCTTTAAGTCCATTTCTGCCCAATTTTGAAATCATTTTTCCTATGACACTATATTATAGGCCTTGTTCCTGGCTCTGTGGTCCCTGGTCCATCTCTCTCCACTTTCATCATTACCCAGTTCTGTTCCTACCTCCAAGAGGAAATGTCCTATAAAGTAGCCACTCCTGTTTTATCTTCCGATAAGGAAGGAACAAAGGTTGGCACCAAGACCTAGTTCAGGTCAGAGTCAAAGATGGCTCCTGGTCGGGGTACCAGAAATGGAGACAGGAAGAGGAATAGTTAAGTCGCCCAAAGAAAGCTGGAGCTTGTCTTAGTTATTTTCCTATTGCTGTGATAAAACACCATCACTGGAACTGGAGAGATGGCTCAATGGGTTAAAACACTTGCTGCTCTTGCAGAGGACCCAAGTTCAATTCCCAGCACCTACATGGTGGCTCACAACCATCTGTAACTCCAGCTCCAAAAGAGCCAATGCCTTTTTCTGATCCAGTGGTTTTCGACCTTCCTAATGCTATGACAGTGTAATACAGTTCCTCATGTTGTGGTGACTAGCAACCATAAAATTATTTTTGTTGTTACTTCATAACTGTAAGTTTGCTACTGTTATGATAATGTAAGCATCTGTGTTTCTAATGATTTTAGGCAACCCTGTGAAAGGGTCATTCAACTCCCAAAAGGGGTCCATCACATACCACAGGTTGGGAATCACTGTTCTGACCTTTGAGGGCACCAAATATGCATGTGTGCAAAATATTTATACACATAATACGAAAATAAATGAATCTTAAAAAAAATTTAAAACACCATGACCAAAGCAACTTATAGAAGGAAGGGATTATTGGAGGCCCATGGTTCTAGAAGAAATAAGAGCCCATGACCATCATGGCAGGGAGCATGGCAAAAGGCAGTTAAGAATGACCCTGGAGCAGCAGTTGAGAGCTCACTTCTCAAGCCAGAAGCAGGAAGCAAGAGCTTGGAGCTTTTGAAACCTCAAAGCTGGCTCTCTGTGACACTCTTCCTGCAGCAAGGCCATACCTACTGATCTTACCCAAACAGCCACCAACTGGGGATTGAGTATTCAAATGTCCAAGACTTATAAGGGACAACTCATTCAAACCATCACAAGGCTAATCAACATGGTTGCAAAGACCCTAAGAGCCACAAGACCCAATGGGGGTAGAAATAGTGCGCACATGTGCACACGCACACGTGCGCACACACACACACGCACATGCACATGCACACATAGCACAGCACACACACCCATGTGTGTATGCACATGCACACACACATACACACACCCGCAAACACACACAGCACAGAACACATACATGCACACCCAGTACAGCACGCACACACACACGCACACACACACACACACACACACACACACACACACACAGCACACCACAGCACACAGACAGCTGAGAGCAAGCTGGCAGGCAGTTTGAAGGCCAGAGCTGTCAATACTATTCCTGGCTGTCAGGCTTTTTCTCTGTGATGCTGGATAAATGCCTAAATTTCTCTGTGCTTTCATTCATTCATGAACAGCATGTCTAATCCCTGTCTCTTAAGAGTGCCATGAGAATTAATGAGCATATAAAAATCCTAAACAAAACTGATGTGAAAGTCCTTCCTATACTCTAGAGATGCGATAAACGCCAGGTGATCTCATTTAAAATACAGTTGTGTGTTTCCATTTCCATGAGAGAGCATTCAGTTTTACCAAGCTGTGACTATTTGGGTATCTTTAAACAATCCTAAAGCCGGAAACAAGACATCCTACAAGTGTAAACTAAAAATTTATGTTAATTGCTTGGTTTAACATTTAAATATCAATAACCTTAACTGAGGTCCCACAATGTGCTAGGCACCACGCTAAGCATGGTGTAATTCATTTAATCCCCATTCGGTGGGGGCTTCTTCCTCACATTCATTTTGCAGATATCAAAACCAAGTCTGAGAAATCAAATGATCAGCTAGAAGCTATATATGGATAATCAGTAAGGGAGACAAGATCAGATCTCTGGACTGCCTGGCTTCTCACTCCTGTTAAACCACACTGCTCCCTTCCACAAAGAGGCAGAGCCCACAGCACACGTAATGACTGGAGAACATTAAACACGAGAAATAAATGATAAGTAAGCCTTGACAGAGTCACTAAAAGGGGAAGGCTTAGAAAACTCCAAGTTTTCTAAGTGCTCGTTAGTTCTAAGGACAGTTTATTTAATAAATTACCTATGAAATGAGCAACCAATGGGAAAATAACATGCAAAAGAGAAAGCTCTCAATGACATTCCCTTCACCACTAAGTTCATTTTGAGTCACCATATTCATGCTGGGAATTTCTCAGAGCACGGGGTTCTGTGGTCCTCACATAGGTAAGAGCTCCTGTCAACTGGGGCTAACTCTCTACTAGCCTGAATATGCTTGACAGCAGGCAGGTCACTCTCATCTCCACGAAATCTAGTAGGTCTGAATGGCAATGATGACAAGCCTATCATTCACCAGTCCCCAAAACAGTCTCCCTCTTCAGCTACCAAATCCCACGTCTCCACAAAGGCACTTGGGAAGTCAACATATGTTGTAATTCACCTGCAGAAGTTGTCATGCTCAATTCTCGGCCGTGTCTAACTTATTGTTAAGGCAGGAGAAGACTACAAGTGCCTTTAACCTGACTCCCTGCTGCCTGACAGCTGAGCGAGCTGTGATTAACACATCCAACTCCAAAGGGAGTGATTAGCTGCAGGCCCCAGGGTGGGTTGCTGACCCCCCAGCTTCCTCCAGCCCACATGGTGTCCACCTGTTTCCTCTTTCTGAGCCAGGCTGCTCTCAAGATACTGCATCCAACCCAGAGGCAGAGAAACAACTCTATCCTTTGCCTGGAGCTGGGTTTTAGTCAGCCTTTCAGGAGGAAGCTGGAAATCTCCATTTGCTGCCTCAGAGCAAAGATTGAGCCCACTGGGGTGTCTCCGAGCCACCTGCAGACCCCATCTCTGGTCACAATCAGGAAGTAGGCCTTGTGGGAGGAGAGGGGAGGGCATATTATTCTCCCTAGGAAAGGATGAGGGGGGTAGTTTAAAAACAAAACAAAAAAAATTGCAAGCATCTGGGGGGCCACATTCACTGTATAACTTTATGATGTTAGGTGAGGACCAGACTCATATTCATGAAGAACAGGCAGTTGAATACCGAGTGGGAAGATTTCAGAGGCACGAAGAAACCCTATCCTGCCTGGCTTCTCTACAGACCAAGGCAGCAGCCATCTCTGTTGAGTTGCAGTTTTATTGCCCATTTGGCAGGGGTACAGGCTGGGGTAACGTGGACTGAGAGATAACCAAGGCCGGGGATGAGTTCCTGGGGCTGAAACTTGAGTGAGCATGAGTGAAGATGTCATGGTGAAGCAGAACAAATCCAACAGGGGAGACCACACCGTGGCTGCCAGACATTTGCAGTAGTCTGCATTCCTGGGTGAGGGTTCCTCTCGAAAACCCACAAGGGAAACAGCTCAATTACCCAAGCCTCGCTCCCAAGGATGGCTGCAGACTTTATAGTTTCACCCTTGCCCTATCTTATAGGTTTTTGTTTTCAATCTCATTTTATTTTGTTGCGGTTTTGTTTGGGGTTCCCCCCCCCTCTGGCTTTTTCCATCTCAATGTTGACTCAACTTTTATCCTTTTCAACTTTCCTGTTTAATATCTGGCCCTTCTTTTCTAACTTGGACTCGATGGCTAGGAGCTGCTCTAAGGACAGGGGCGATATCGCACGAGGGCTTGGCTCTTAGTGCAAGGTTGAATCCCAGCTCTGAAAAAAAAAAAAAAAAATGAGTAACTCTTCAGTCCTTAAGTTCATCTCTCCAAAATGAGGCCACTCGTAGCAGCAGCCAGCCACACAGGATAATTGTGAAAAATCAGACAGTAAAGATTTGCCAAGAGCAGGGGTCACTAGGACCTAGAGCAGTCATCCTCGGTCGGCTCAGCTTCCTCTCCATCTAAAGAGATCTGAGTAGTTGTCCCAGCACAAGTAAGCCTAGACATTCAGACACAGCATGGTGGATGGTGTAGCAGACTGTGAAATGTTGCCCAAAGGCTCATGTGTTTGAACAATTGGTCCCCAGATGGTAGCTAAGTTGGAAGTTTGTAGACCCTTTAAGAGGCAGGGCCTCAATGGAAAAAGTAAGTCACCGGCGAAGCAGGTCTTGAGGTTTTACACCCCAGCTCTGCCTCCTCTCTACTCTCTACTGATTGCTGGCCTGATGAGTGCTGATGGCAACCCCAGACTTACACTGCCATCCTCTGCCCAGCCACGATTGCCTTGGGTCAGGTATTTTGTGATGGTCACAAGAAATATGACTGGCTTGTTGGAAGGAACAAAGACAAGAGTCAGCTAATGACAGAGGAGGGCAAATGACCTCAGACCTAATGACAAGGGAAGGGCAAATGACGTCAGACCTAAAGGGTACAGACACAGTAACCCACTAACTGTAGGCTGCAGAAGCAAGAGACTAGTTCTAGGAAATACTCTTGATGTCGTTCAAGAGTGAAGCAAACATGTTTGAACCTTATGATGGATTATATTGACAAGACTTAGGATCACCTGGTAAGACTAAGTGATCACTTAGGAGCTCCTGGATATGCCTATGAGGGCCTGTCTGGACTAGGCTAGCCTCTGGGTCTGCCTGTGATCAATGAGATTTATCAGGTAGAGAGTGCTATCCTGTATGTGGGTGACACCATTTCGGAGACTACATACAAAGGTAACTGACCAACACTCGTTTACCCTCTCTTCTTCCAGACTGCAGGCCCAGTGTGATCAGCTGCCCCAAGCTCCTGCTGCCCTCAATTCCTACCACCATGGGCTACATGAACCAAAGAAAACCCTTCCTTCTGAAGTTGCTTTGTCAGATACATTAACAAAGCATTGGTACAAGGGACTTTTGACAGACATTAACTGCATGATGTGCTGACATTATGATAGTTTGGGGAGCCTAGAAGTTGAAAGCAGAAGGCTGAGCAGAACATACTTGTCTTAGAGCATTTCTCTTAGTATAACAGAAAACCGCCAACTAATTTATAAAGAATGAAGGTGCATTCTACTCATAATTCTAGAAGAACACAAGGAAAAGGAGCTATACTTGGTTACAGCCTTCATGCTGGTAGGGACTTAACAAAGTTCTAATGAGGTTCAAACCATCACATGGAAAGAAAGAGAAAGTTCATCAGAAAGAGTTCCCATTTGTTTTAAAAGTCACTTTATTGATAACTCAATGGTCCATGAGAGGCTAACCTGACCAACCCTTAAAGGTCTCAGTGGAGTCTCTCTCTTAATATCTAACAATGGAGATCTCGATTTTAATGTGATAGTTGGAGATGTCTAAAATATAACAAGATTTTACATAATATGCAATAACAATACATTCTCCCTCCATAGGTAACCTCACTCCAAATGGGTTTCCTTTCCCCTCTGAGGAACAGAATATTGAAAGCATTCAAGCAGTGAACCCTAGAAAGAAAGCAGGAGACAGGGATCAAGAAACAGGAACAGCTCAGAAGAGAGTGTAACTCCAGAGATAACTTGAGTTCTCAGCTTTCTGTAGTTTTTCAAAGGACTTCAAGTATCTTTATCATATAATAGGTATGTCCTCCATCCCTGGTCCAAGCACAGAGTCTATAAAGGTGAACAAATCAATACAGGAATAAAATTATTTTTAGACCATTAAGGTACTCTGTCACCCCAATACTGCTCTTTACATCTGCTGATCCAGAACATCAGGACCACACCACACAAACCCAGCCACAGACATCAACACATGGCAGAGGCATTTGGTAGCCTGCTCCACAAAGCTCTCTCTTAAACATCCCTTACCTGATTCACGTTTTCTTTCCCTGGTATTACCACCAACTCTTGGGAATCAGATATAGTAGAAAGGAAGGGCCTAGAGCCTCATTCTATTACTAAATCTAAGAACTCTCCTAGTCT
Organism: Mus pahari; assembly: GCF_900095145.1. Lineage (NCBI taxonomy): Eukaryota > Metazoa > Chordata > Mammalia > Rodentia > Muridae > Mus > Mus pahari. Next base: position 60,050,613 of record NC_034597.1, read on the forward strand.
TAGGAAATTGGACACAATTTTGTTCTCACATATAAAATAAGAGATACTAGTTCCTATATCATAAAATTCTCAGAAAACTTAAAGAACACATACTGGTTAGTTTTATGCCAACTTGACACAAACTAGAGTCATCAGAGAGGAGATAGCATCAATTAGGAAAATGACTACGTAAGATTTGGCTGTGGGCAAACCAGTAGGGCATTCTCTTAATTAGTGATTGATGGGGGAGGGCCCAGCTAATTGTGGGTGGTGCTATCATTGAGCTGCTGGTACTGGGTTCTAAAAAAAAAAAAAAAAAAGCAGGCTGAGCAAGCCACAAGGAGTAAGCCAGTAAGCTGAACCCATCTGTGACCTCTGCACCAGCTCCTGCCTCCAGGTTCCTGCCCTGTTTGATTCCCTGTCCTGACTTTCTTTCATGCTGAACTGTGATGTAGAAGCACTAAGCAAATAAATCTTTCCTCCCCAAGTTGCTTTGGTCATGGTGCTTCTTCACAGCAATAGTAACCCTAAGACATGACACAAACCACGCAGAGGGCCTATTCAGATGATAAACTCTCCTTGGTCTGTCTACATGCTTTAGAATCTTTATATTAGGGTTTTAAACCCAACTTCCCAAAGGATGGATAGTCTACACACCACTTCGATGACTAATTTAGGAAGAGACCTTCTCCACTAGTTTTCCACTTCTACTCTCCCAGTGCCTTTTCCTAGGTGAGATCCACTGGCTCCCTGCAGAAGGGAAGGGATCAACCAGTATGGTATCAGGACCCACCCTCAGAGCACTTTCAGTAAGGAAACTTAAATCAAAGAGCAGGCTGTGCTGACTGAGGAAACCAAGGCTCAAAGCCCCTTAACTATTGTTTTATGCAGTGTAAATGGGGAAAACCACTGGTCTCTGTGTTTTGTTTTGTTTTTTATTATTATTATTGTTAAATGGATTGTTTTGAGGGGCATCTGGGCGAAATAAAGCATATGTCTAGGTGTCTGTGAGGGTGTCTCCAGCTGATGTATACAACAGCAACTGAAGGTGAAAGATCTACCATGAGTACAGACTCCACAGTCAAACAGGCTGGAGCCTGGGTAGAACAAAGAAAGAAGAGGAAGCTAGACTACATGTGCAAGCTCCATTCTTGTTTAAAACTCCCTCCATACCACTGCCATCACCCGGGGACTCCAGACTCCAGCTACACTACATGTGCAAGCTCCATTCTTGCTTAAAACTCCCTCCATACCACTGCCATCGCCCCGGGGACTCCAGACTCCAGCTTTTCAACTTGGATTCTCAGAGTAAACTTCCAGGGAGTTTCAGACAAGAACTGAGTCATTGGTTCCCTTGTTGTGTGGTTTCCAGAGTCTTGGACTGAGCAGATACTAAGTTCTCTGGCTTTCCAGATGTGGGATGACCCAACTTTTCCAATCACATACAACAATCAAATAAATCATGGTGTGTGGGTGTAGGTGGGTGGGTATGTGGGTGTGGTGTGTATTTGTGGTGTGTGTGTGTGTGTGTGTGTGTGTGTGTATGTGTGTGTGTGTGTATCTCATATATATGAAATTTGATGGAAGCTATCAACTTCCTTGGAGCACAAACATTAAGTTAAGAATCCCTGTCTGAATGATTTTTAAAATAAATATTTAACACTAAAACTATGGAGGGCTTACACATGTGAATACAATTTTTAAATAAGACGATAATATGTGGATAAATGACATCCACCTGTATGGACAACTTCTAGAAAAGGTCAAATTTCAAAACACCATATTATGGGTAACAAATTGCATGAGTCCCACAGGAATCCCAATTCTTTACCACTTTCTTTCTATTCATGAAGGGGAGCTCTTGGAACCCCATGATAGCATAATGGCCAGAAACCTTTTCATCATTCATTACCTGGGGGCATATTTTCCCCCGTGGCAGCATATACATTATAGGTACATGTTCATATGTGTGGTGTTTGTATATGTTTGTATATATATGCGTGCATGTGCACTTGTATGTGTGTGTGCATATAAAGACAGAGATTGGTTTCAAGTGCCCTCTTTAAGCATTCTTCCCCTTACTTCCTGAGACAAGGCCATTTACTGAGCCTGGGACTCACCAATTCAACTAGACTGTCCAATAAGCTCCAGGATCCACCTATCCTTTCCTCTGCACCTGCACACGCGTACACACAAACACACACACACACACACACACACACACACCACAGTTCTGGGATTCTAGATATGCACTACCACACCCAGCTTTTACATGGGACCTTGTACTAGCATGAGGGCTTTTTTCACTGGCCCATCTCCCAACCCAGTGTTTTGATCATATGTTATACATCTTTGAGGAGGAATACTATAGGCAGAAGTCGTAAGATGATCAGAAGACATCTGAAGACCTTCCAAGAAGTCAGCATCTGAACAGGATTTTGAGAAGGTTCGATATGGAAGTAGCACAGGATGGGGAGCCTGTTCCAGAAACATGAAGAGGCTCAGAGGGGCCCAGCCTGGGACTGTGGAATGAGCAGCCCAGAAACCTGGCCATTTAGACAGCACCATCTGTACTAAAGATGGGGAACATGCAGTGGTAAGGGTGAGAACATTCTAGAATCTAGATTTTTGTCCCCAGATAAAGACCCAAGGGCCAACCTCACCCTAAATAGGGTATAGACTTTCCACTGGAAATGTCCACCAATCTCACCACACTAAGTCATTCTAAAACTCGGTGAACCTCTCAGAGTGAGATGAGAAAGAAATAGACCCAGAGACTCTAACTAAAGCTCACCACAGAGCCCAGAAGTTGTGTTTCTGTCCTGACTATACCACTCAGTCACTCAGCCTCTCAGAGCCTCCAATGCTCTGCTCAACTCCAGAAAAGAAAAAAAAAAAAAAAAAAAAAAGTGCTCCTAAGAAAGTCTGTTTGGGGACCTGATTTTCTCCTAAAAACTTTAAGAGAATTTTTCAAATACTTTGAGGATAATGTCATGTAGTTATACTGATGGAAACATACAAATGAAAGACTAGCTCTTCATTTAGATTCAGGCTGGTTCTCTACCATGAGGCAAAGCCCAGACTCCTTCAGCTGGCATTCAAGAGTCTCCCAGACTGGTCTCCTTAGGAGATCAACTCAAGAATCTTGTTCTTTGTATGCAACGGCTCGCCTGAAGATCAATGGCGAGCCTCAGCCTGGGTTTTCCTTTCGGGTCAGAGCCAACTCTACCAGCCACTTCATTCCAGCCTCAGCTCCGAAGGGTCGGTGAGAATACATTCCTACCCGGGACATCTCCACATTTGGCTGGGTGCTGAGTTTTTGGCACAATCAACATGAACTGAATAAGAGTGAAATATTGCTAGGTGGAGCTGTGTCCTCTGTGTTTTTGCTTATTTCCATCCAAATGGCTCCAGATAGGAAAGGGAGAGCAAAAAGAGAAAAACCAGCAAGGAAAGAGAAGGCTGAAAGGGGAGAGGGGGAAAGAACAAATATGAGGAGTGTTGGATAAAGATTTACTGGTAGCTCACCCACTAAGCAGGCCTTAGGGGGGGTCTAACATTCATGAACCTGCACTGAGCCAACACTGGAGCCAGTTACACATGTAAGGAACATTGTCAATGGAGCGGTGATGCTCAAGACTGGTCTCAATGGCAGCCTGGCTGTACAATGGGGGAGAAGGTATGGTCTAGGCATGGGCATGCCTTGAACAAGTTAACCTTTCCTCCTCTTTCTGTCACTTCTAGGGACACTAACTCAACTACTTGTCCCCTCCACAGGGAGTTCATATGCACACATGTAACCTATGAATATCTTGGTGTTTCGTTTTTTAAATTGTGTGTGTGTGTGTGTGTGTGTGTGTGTGTGTGTGTGTGTATGTGTGTTTATCTGTGGTGGCAGCTGTGCACATGCATGAAGAGGACAGAGGACAGCCTCCACTGTCTTTCTTCAGATGCATATACTTTTTTTCCTGAGACAGTTTTTTTTTAACAGAACTGGACCCGATCTTGGCCTTCCAGAAACCCCCACAGACCTATCTCCATGCTCCAGCAGTAGAATCACAGACTCACACCAACACTGTTAGATTTTAACTTTTTATAGTGTGTGTGTGTGTGTGTGTGTGTGTGTGTGTCTATACCACATGTATGCAAGAGCTCCCAGAGGCCAAAAGAGAAAGGTTGGAAATCTTAGAGCTTAAGTTATAAGCAGTTGTGAGGCAGCATGTGGGTGATAGGAACTGAACCCAAGTCCTCTATAAGAGCAGCAATTATTCATAAACACCAAGCCATCTTCTCCAGACCCCACACTCAGCTTTTTGATATGGGTTCTGGGCACTGAACTCAAATCTTCTCCATGCTTGCAAAGACCAAACCTTTACCAGCTTAGCCATTATCTGTGCCTGGTACCTCCATTTTAATTGTTTTAATTATGGGTGCGTGTGTGCATGTGACTGCAGATGCCTGTGGAGACCAGAATTATCAGATCTCCTGGAGCTAGGGTTACACGTGGTTGTGAGCCACCCTGTGTGCGTGCTGAGAACTGAACCCTTGTCCTCTATAAGAGCAGTAAGGGTTTTTAACCACTGAACCATCTCTACAGGCTCCACCTTCACTTTAAAGATGGTTAACTCTTTATAGAAAGATGACTATGGACTAGGAACAGAAAAATAATAGACTCTATTCTTTGGTTCAATAGTAACTGATTTGGTAACTTCAGAGCCACATCCTTTTGCTAAGCCTTGTTTTCTTTCCCACTGTCAAACTGTGGCTGCTGTGTGCTAACCTTCTGTTTGAAAGATGAGGTGTGGGAATGCATTTTGAAGGCACTTTGGAAACTCACATGTGTGATATCGATGTAAGAGATCATATCATTAAAACAGCTTTGTGGCCGACTTAGTTTTCAGCTCTTTCTTTCAAAGCCAGATTAATCCCAAGAAGCAAAGCCAATGGCAGTCCATTTATGGGAAGAGTCAAAACACGACTTTTGATTCCTGGAGATCTCTGACTAGCTACAGCCCCTCCTCCAGCTTTAATGAGGAGTTTTACCCTAGGGTTGCCAAAAACTAAAAGCTACTCTGCATTCAGTGAGATTAAATTTAAGGTAAACAACAAATTATTCTACAATTTATTGGTATGTTTATAATGTGTCCCATATCACACATAGGGCTTGCCTCAAAAAAAAAAAAAAAAAATGCTTCCCCGGTTTGTCTTAAATTCCAATTTCAATGCATTCTGTTTTTATTTGCTGCATCTGGCAACCTTCATTTTTCCATGTTACTGACTTACTGTCTCCTACATCCAAAAAAAAAAAATTAATATGGCAATGCTCACCCTCACATCAGAGAAGACATCATCAATTCCATTCATTCTGCAAACAGAGTGTCTTCTTATTGATTTATCTCATAATATATTTATATTTTTTTCTCCTAACAAAAGAAAGTTTAGAGAATAGAAGCCTGTCTCCTTCTCCACAACGCAGCTCAGCCTTCCCAGACAGCAAATGTGAATCTCAAAGCTTAAAGAAAACCAAGAGAGGGCTGGAGAGATGGCTCAGTGGTTAAGAGCACCAACTGCTCTTCCAAAGGTCCTGAGTTCAAATCCCAGCAACCACATGGTGGCTCACAACCATCCGTAATGAGATCTGACGACCTCTTCTGGTGCATCTGAAGACAGCTACAGTGTACTTAGATATAATAATAAATAAATCTTTTTTAAAAAAGATATATATGCCTTTAAAAAAGAAAACCAAGAGAGCCAGCCATCTCTTACCCCAGTATGAATTTTAATCCTAGACTCAGTGGGGTGCAGAGACTAAAGAAGTTCTTTAGTTCCAGGTACATATCTGAATTAAAGGAGTATCCAAAGTTCCAAAGCTAGGATCACACCCAGGCTAACCAGAAGTGCTTAGGACACTTTCTTTGGCTCCCCATAGGTACTGTAGCACTCCACCCCTCTCCAGAGCAGTGCTAGAGAGATGGCCCCAATGAAGTGAGTGTGGAAGACCAACTGAGTCACCACCCAGGCATCACCTCAACATCTATGAACTGCTACAGTGTGGGAAGGGACTAGTCCTGCAGATGCAACACTTCATGGCAACAGCAGGATGTCTGAGAAGAGCCCTTGTGAGAATCCAGTGTTGAGAGTTAGCAGAGGCCAGAGGCCTCCAACCAGACCAATGATTCACTGCAATGAACATTTGCAGTTCAATGAACATTTGAAGCTCTTTGGGAAATTGTGACACACAGCAGCTTCCATAGTGAGATGTTTGTTTGTTTATTTGTTTTTGTTTCTTTGGGGAAGGAGGTTGCAAGGGCAGAAGGTGGGTCTGAAGGGATGAGGAGATGAGTGGGATTGGGGTACATGATGTGAAATTCACATAGAATCAATACAAAGTTAAAAGTAAATGTAGCTTTACAGTACAGAAGATCAAACCCTGGCCCTCTACTACTGTGCTATATCTCCAATCTTCTATTTCATTTTTATACCCAGCCCAAGTCTTTTAAGAACTTTAGGAACATTCTGGACAGGGAAGCAAGTAGGCTAACTTCAGATATTCACCCTTTCTCCATTCCTCTAAGTCCAATCCCCAGTCTCAACCCCAGATTTGTAACAGGCCTTCTGCTATGGGCTCTCCATCACTTTCTGCCCCCAACCCCAGGGGACTAAGCAGATCCTGGGGGAACACCCTGCTTTCCTTCCTCATGCAACCCCTTGTTCCCTCCTCCCAACCTAACCCCATTCTTAGGTATTAGCTCCCCAGTACTCAGAAACACATTTTATCTGGAAGCTCTAGGAGCCACATTTATCAGGACCCCAGAAGATTTTTCTGTCAAGCAACAAACAGCTACCCCATTCTCCTAAAATCTAGCAAAGACAAAAAAAAAAAAATCCATCTAACAAAGACAAAACCGAGTATCAACACCTAGAATTACAATCTCCCCAATCCCAAATGCATAGATATCATTGTAAAACCACAGTAACATTCAGGACAATGTGTCTCCACTAAAGTTCAGAAACCCTTCCTCAGAAAACCCTCGGCATTCCAACATTGGTGAAGCACAAGAAAAAGACCTTAAAACAGCCTGCATGAATAAGATAGAAATCCTTTAAAAGGAAATGAATAAATCCTCTACAGAAATCTATGAAAACACAAACAATGAAAGGAAGTGAATAATAAAACCGTTCAAGACCTGAAAGTGGAAATAGAATCAATAAAGAAATCCCAAATTGAGGAAAATCTGGAAATGAAAATTCTTGGAACCCAAACTCAAACCAGAGAAGGAAGCTTCGCCACCAGAATAAAAACAAACAAACAAACAAACAAATAAATAAATAAATAATAGAATCTCAGGCATTGAAGATACTATAGAAGAAATGAATATACTGTATTGGTCAAAGAAAATGTTAAATCTAAACAACTGCTGGTGCAAAACATCCAGAAAATCTGGGACACTATGAAAAGACTGAATTTAAGAATAATAGGAATAGAAGAAGGAGAAGCCCAGAACAAAGGCACAGAAAATATTTTTAACAAAATCATAAACAAAATTTTCCCTAACCTAAAGAAGGAGAAACCTACCAAAGTACAAGGAATATATAGAATAGCAAAAAGTCTGGACCAGAAAAGATAGTTTTCTCAGCACATAATAATCAAAATACTAAATATTAAAACTGACAAAGGGAAGGGACCATGTAACTATAAAGGCAGACTTATTAAAATTATACCTTACTTCTCAGTAGAGATACTAAGGACAGCTATGCTGCTGACTGTGAGACCACAGATGCCAGCCCAGACTACAATACTTAGAAAAACTTTCAATTACCATAGATAGCAAAACTAAGATATTCAATGATTAAAAAAATAATAATAATAACCAGTATCTAATTACAAATCCTGCCCTACAGAAGATATAGAAAGAAAACTCCAACCTCAAAATGTTAATGACATCCATGGAAACACAAGGAATAGATAATCTCAGGCCAGCAGAATCAAAATCAAAGGAAGGGAAATACATAGATAATCTCAGGCCAGCAGAATCAAAATCAAAGGAAGGGAAATACAGAGAGAGAGAGAAAGAGGAGAGAGAGAGAGAGAGAGAGAGAGAGAGAGAGAGAGAGAGAGAACACTAACACCAATGAAACACCAACAAAATAACAGGAATCAACAACCACTGGTCATTGATACCTCCAAATATCAATGATCTTAATTCCTCAATAAAAAGACACAGACTAACAGAATGGATGTGAAAACAGGATCCATTCTTCTTTTGTATCCAATAAACTTATCACATCAAAGATGGCCACCATCTCAGGGTAAAGCGTTGAAACAAGCCATTCCAAGCAAATGGACCTAAGAAGCAAGCTGGTATAGTCATTTTAATAGCTGACGAACAAACTTCAAACCAAAACTAATCAGAAGATATAGAGAAGTGCACAACATACTCATCAAAGAACAAACCCACCAAGACAACAGTTCAGCTCCTAACATCTGTGCCCCAAACACAAGGACACAGCTTAAATCATATGTTGACCCTTTACACACTAATAGTAGTAGAGTACAAAAGCCAATTCTCACCAAAAGACTGGTCATCTAGACAAAAACTAAACAGAGAAATACTGGAGTTAATTGATGTTATAAGCCAAATGGACCTAGCAGATATTTACAAAACATTTCACTCAAACACATAAGAATATACCTTCCTCTCTGCACCTCATGAAACTTTCTTCAAAACTGACCACATGCAAAGCAAGTCTCAAGAGAAACAAGAAAACACCCTGCATCCTATCCGAACACCTCAGATTATGAAAAAGAGAAACAATAAAAAGTTTACAAACTCGTGGAAACTGAACAACTTGGTATGTGTGAAAAAAAATGGGTCAAGACAAAACTTAAGAAATTAAAGACTTTCTAGAATTTAATGAAAATGAATGCAAAACATATCCAAAGTTAGGACACACAATGAAGGCACAGTAATAGGCAAGTCCATAGCACTAAGAGTCTACCCTTAAAACAACTTGACAGCACACCTGAAAGTTCCAGAACAAAAAGGAATTATACCCAAGAGGAGTAGATGCCAAGAGATAATCGAAGTTGGAGTTGGGACTAAAATTAATAAAAATTGAAACAAAAATCATAATACAAAGAATAAATGAAACAAAGTGTTGGTTCTTTGAGAAAAATCACTAGGATTGACAAATCCTTACATCTAAAAATAATGATGGTGATAACAACAAAATATTCTTTAAGTGATATTCAGAATATTTAAATATGGTATATGAAACATAAATTAATTTCATAGTTAGGCTTGACTTGACTCTCATCACCAGAATGTCTCACTATATACATCGAATATTCTCAAACCTGAAGATGCTTGAAATTTGAAACACTTCTAGTCACATCAGATAAGGGATACTTAACCTGTATATGTCACTTAATAAAAAGGCACTTAACCTTGTGGACATCTCACAAAAATAAAGCTCCTGTTCAGCCATGAGAAAAATGTCATACAAATCTAGAATGCCAAAGAGTCACATTCTATCAAACTCTTGGTGAAAATTAATGTCACCAGAAACAACAACAACAACAAAAACAAAAATCTGAAAATTTATCAAATTCAAGAGGAACTCAAATAGGCATGATGGATGAGCATTATCCAGGATGCAACCCTACAACAGTAAAATCAATCAGTAAAAGATAAGGAAGGGTGAGCAAGATAACTATATCAGGATGATGACCTGATTTTAGTCCCTGAGATCCACAGAGAATGGAGAAAGCTTGCATGCATGTGTGTGTGTGTGTGTGTGTGTTTGTGTGTAGTTATAGTTATATCGTTATAGTGATATAGTTACATAGTTATATAATTATATATTATAGTTATAATTACAGTTGTTATAGTTACAGTTACAATTGTTATAGTTATAATTACAGTCATAGTGTAGTTACAATTGTAGTTACAGTTGTTATTGTTACAGTTAGTTGNTTACAATTGTTATAGTTATAATTACAGTCATAGTGTAGTTACAATTGTAGTTACAGTTGTTATTGTTACAGTTAGTTGTTATAGTTACAGTTACAGTTGCCATTGTTATAGTTGCAATTACAGTTGTTATAGAGTATAGTGTTAGTTACAGTTATAGTGTTAATCATAGTGATATAGTGTTAATTATAGTTATATTTATATAAAATACATATATAATTTTAAATAATTTTCAAACTAAGAAAATATGAATAAAATAGGCTTTAATAAAAACCTATCAATCTGTTCAAGGCAACACTTCAATACTGAAATAATTCATCATTAAAAGATCCATACACAGAAATACTAAAAGAAATAGTTTCAGCATTAAAAAGGGAAAGCAGAGCTGTCGATCTACACAAAGGAATAACCCCACCAAAATGAATACTATATACATAAATGTAATTTTTTATCACTCAAATGAATTTAAAGATAATTGGCTATGTGTGCATTGTGGGTTTAAAAGAAATACATAATTATCACAGTGTATACTATAAAATAATACAATTATTATTTGTTAGTTTTTGAAGAAGCAACAGGCCTCATAACAATATCATAAAAGCTAGAAGAGACGAGTTAAATGGTTTTATGTATATATAATATATATACATATATATTATATATATATACAAAGTGTGGTTAAACATATTTCAAGGTAGACAAGAAGTTAGAGCTGCTCACTATAAACCCAAGAACAACACTCAGAAGAAACAGATCACAGTTATAGATTAACAAAATAACAGCACACAGTTAAATAAATAAGTAAACAAACAAATAAATAAATAAGGGCAGTGGTGGTGCGTACCTTTAATCCCAGCATTTGGGAGGCAGAGGCAGGTGAATCATGAAGTTCCAGGACAGCCTCGTCCAGAGCAGCCAGAGCTCCACAGAGAAACACTGCCTCAAAAAACAAAAAAACAACAAAATCCAAAAGTAAAAAACTCTCAATCCAAAAGAGGCTGAAATCCAAAGGGAGCTGGAGAAATGTCTCAGTCAGAGAAGCACTTATGTGGCAAACACGGGGGCCCAAGTCTGGGTTCTGACAACCCATGTAAAAAGACCGCTGTGCACGACTATGCACACCTATAATTCCACACTGCAAGATGGCAGCTTATTCTTAGGAGCTTGCTGGCCAATGAGGACTGGCACCCAGAATTGTTCTCTGACCTCCACGTGTGCACCATGTGCATGCCTGCCAACAACCATAAGCACATGAATGCACACACACATACACACACACACACACACACACACACACGCACATGCACACACACTCTCACATATGCATGCACACATGTGTTCATACACACAGGTAGACAGAATATCATACACTCAGGTAGAGGAAAGGGAATGAAGAATAGTTGTGATTAAATAAGGACCTGGATGAATTTTTAAGTAGTTTTATGTGCCTCCTGCGAGAAACGTAATTCAAAATGAAAGACACAAACAGAAAAAAATTCAACATGGCGCCATGTGTGGGGTCACATGTCTGTCATCCCAGCACTTGGGAGATGGAGGCAGGAGAACTGGGATCAAAGTCATCCTCAGCCAACATGACTAATTTAAGGAAAATCTAAGACAAGAACCTTTGCTTCAAAAACCAAAACAACAACAAAAATATCAACTATCCTAAGTCTTTGTAAATAGTGCAAAGTTGAGTTTTCTCAGTCTGTTCTACTGAAATCGAAGTCTCCTGGTTGTCTGGAGCATCTTGACTAAAGCGAGGCTTCCAGTGTTGTTATTTAAATAGTAATCTTTCTCACATACTCCTAACAGCTGAGTTTCCTCACAGTGGCCATGGAGACCACAGAAGCCAGCGGAGCTACCAAGATCACAATCCGGCCAGTCGTTGCTTGACAGGCAGTTCCCAGCTCAAGATAATGGGACACGATAGAAACTGCTAAGTAGCTGGCTGGCTAGTTTCTGGTCAGGCAGAGCAGCCTTGGAAAGGCCCAGGTAAACTAGAAAGTCTGGCAAAACCAAATGAAACAAAACCAAGGTGGATGTGCCAGAAGAACAAAAGCTTCGGTTGTCCTGTGGCCACTGTATGTACATAAAACACGGTCACAATGCACCTGCACAGAGATCAACATGCATGCACATATGAGTACACAAAAATGAACTAACACATAAAGGTTACAAAGAAAGAAACATTCTCAGGAACACCTAGCAGTACTTAATCACTGGCCAAATACTCTTTACACATCCTGAGTTCAGTGACTGGAAGCAATAGTATTTATGTAGCGACCCTTTATAGCCTGTGTTAGAACACAAGCTGCCCTTTAAAACTGTGCACACTCCAAAGAGGCCAGATCCCACAGCCTGAGGAGACTAGGCCTCATCCATTCCTCTGCAGGCAGCTCTCTACCTGGAACAGACTTAAGACACTGCCTGTGCCTCAGCCTATAACACTGGCTCCTAACTCAATCTCCTAGCCAGCACCTATGTCTCCAACCAAATGGAACTGGGAAACAAATTCAGACTGCCAAGCTTGACAGCAAGTACCCTCACCCACTGAGCCACACTACTGGTGCCCAGATGTGCTTCTTAAATTGTTTATTTTATACTCTTGCATCTTTGAGAAGGTCTTGGTGACGAGAACGGACTATCCTTCCAAGAGCTAGGTAATTCCCCGCTAACAGTAAACTGATTGGAGGGTCTAGCTTTGCTCTAAGACCAACTCATAATGGCCTCCTACCTTCATCTAATTCTTCCCTATCAGCCAGTATTTCCCCTTACATCAGCTCAGGGACAGAAACCAGACACCTAGAACAATTTCTCTGCCTCAAAGCCTGCCAACCTGGACTTTTTACCCTGTCTGCCCTGCAATGTCTTCTCATGAACCTCAAAAAAGACTATAGCCTATGTCTTCCTAGTATCCCTGTGAGCTCCCCAATAGACAATGAATATGCTCACTTCTTTGTCCATGCATGGTGTGCCAAGCCTGTCCCCTCCAGGGGGACTGTAACGCTATGTTCCTCTATCAGTGACATTGGCCTTTCTGAGCTGTCACTCAGTCACCTCCACTAATTAAGAGACAGACACAACCATATCTTCACAAGATCCTAATAAGAACATGAAAAGAAGCTGAGTGGTGATGGAACACACCTTTAATCCCAGCACTGGGGAAGCAGAGGCAGGAGAATCTCTTTGAGTTTGAGGCCAGTCTGGTCTACAGAGTGAGTTCCAGGACAGCCAGGGCTACACAGAGAAATTTTGTCTTCAAAAACCAAACCAAAACAAAACAAAACAAAATAAGATGAAAAGAATGACCAAGGGGTTTGGGAGAGATCAGCAGCTGTTCTTCTGGAGGACCCAGGTTTGGTTCCCAACACCCACATGGCAGCTCACAATTGTCTGTGACTTCAATTGAAAGAATCTACTTCCCTTTTCTGGACTTGATGGGTACTGAACTCATTTGCTGCACATAGATGCATATGCAAACACACAAATATATTAAAAATTAAATCTTAAAAAAAATACAGAGTCAGACAGTGGTGGCGCACACCTTTAATCCCAGCACTTGGGAGGCAGAGGCAGGTGGATCTCTGAGTTTGAGGCCAGCCTGGTCTGCAGAGTGAGTTCCAGGACAGCCAGGGCTACAAAGAGAAACCCTGTCTCAAAAAACAAAACAAACAAAACAAAACAAAACAAAGCAATACAGAGTGATTGCAAACGGCAAAGAAAAATTGAATAGACAGTTGTGCATCTGACAAATGTTACTTCCAGGTGATTGAAGACTCTTTGCTGCACAGTTCCAACACACGACAGTCTAGGGAAGGAAAGATAGCCCTACCTGTGCTGTTCTTACAAAGGACCAGAGCTCATTTCTCAGCACCCATGCTAAGGGGTTCACAACCATCTTTAACTCATATGGTGCCCTCTTCTGGCATCTGTAGGTACTGCAATAATATACACCCGAGACACACATAAACTAATAATTTAAAGTTAAATAAACAAAAAAAAAATTTTAAATACTAACCATATGACATTTCATGAAAGATAAAACATAAAGGTGGTTTAGAAATTAGTGTGTGACTACTTCAGAAGGTTCAGGGTAAAGAGGAAAGTGTAAATAGGAGGAAAAACAGGAGGGTTTTTATAAAGGTGGCAAAGTTATTCTACTTCATACTACAATGATAAATAACACTATTTTTCAAAAACACTGATAAGTTTATAGCACAAACACAGAAACTTCATGTGTGCAGATTTGTTAATATTTGGCCAACAAGACGGCTCATCAGGGAAAGGCATTTACCTTTACAAAACTCACAGTCTGAGTTCAATCCCTGGCAGTCGAGTGGTGGAAGGAGAGAAGAATTCCCAAAGTTGACCTCTGACCTCAGCAACATCAGTAAAAGAGTTGGGATAATAACCTATAGAATATGGAAACATAGACTCTAAGATCAGAGGCAAAAATAAAATGTGTAAGGAGTCCTTCCGGGTAGGCACCAGTGCCAGGCCACTTTGGGCATAAACTCGGAGGACAGTCTCACAGTCCCCAGAGGACCCTCCATCCCCCAGGTACCCTAGAACACTCAGGATCTTAGGATTACTGGTGAATGGAACACAACATCCATTCCAACAGAACCGGGAGTGCCTAGGGCTAGCCGGAGCACAGACACAAAAACAGTGCATGACCAGTGGCTCGGGTTCCTTCCAATCAGTGCTGACCTACCTTGGTTTCAAACTCAACAGAATAGCCCACAGTCCCCAGAGGAGGTATCACTTCCAGGTGCTCTAACACGCCCAGGATCTTAGGATCCCAGGATCCCAGGATCCCAGGAGCTAGGTCACACCAGGATCTCAGGGTCTCAGAGGAAATTTGACTGTCAAGAACTGACACACCCAGAATGTTAGCATCATAGGATCCCAGAATCAAAGAATTACAAAGAAAGATGGACTCTGAGAAGTTCTAACTCAACTGGGATTACAGGAAGAACAGATTCCAATCAATATATTGAGGGCAGGGAGCCGTTGAGATAATCAGATGGCAGGAGGCAATCATAAGAACAGAAGCAACAGAAACCAAGGTTACTTGGCATCATCAGAACCCAACTCTCCCACCATAGCAAGTNCTGGATACACCATCACACCAGAAAAGCAAGATATGGATCTAAAGTCACTTCTCATGATGATGATGGAGGACTATAAAAAGGACAAAAATAACTCCCTTAAAGAAATGCAGGAGAACACAGGTAAACAGGTAGAAGCCCTTAAAGAGGAAGTATCCCTTAAAAATCCTTTAAAGAATTACAGGAAAACACATCCAAACAGGTGAAAGAATTGAACAAACCATCCAGGATCTAAAAATGGAAGTAGAAACAATGAAGAAAACCCAAAGGGAGACAACTCTGGAGATAGAAAACCTAGGAAAGAGATCAGAAGTCACAGATGCAAGCATCAGCAACAGAATACAAGAGATAGAAGAGAGAATCTCAGGTGCAGAAGATACCATAGAAAGCATTGACACAACAATCAAAGAAAATGCAAAGTGCAAAAAGATCTTAACCCAAAACATCCAGGAAATCCAGGACACACGGAGAAGACCAAACCTAAGGATAATAGGTATAGATTAGAAGGAAGATGTCCAATTTAAAGGGCCAGTAAATATCTTCAACAAAATTATTGAAGAAAACTTCCCCAACCTAAAGAAAGAGATGCCCATGAACATACAAGAAGCCTACACAACTCCAAATAGAGTGGACCAGAAAAGAAATTACTCCCATCATATAATAATCAAAACATCAAATGCACAAAACAGAAAGAATATTAAAAGCAGTAAGGGAAAAAGGTCAAGTAACATATAAAGGCAGACCTATCAGAATTATACCTGACTTCTCTGTAGAGACTATGAAAGCCAGAAAATCCTGGGCAGATGTCATAGAGACCCTAAGAGAATACAAATGCCAGTCCAGGCTACTATACCCAGCAAAACTCTCAATTACCATAGATGGAGAAACAAAGGTGTTCCATGACAAAACCAAATTTACACAATATCTTTTGACAAATCCAGCCCTTCAAAGGACAATAAAGAGAAAACTCAAATGCAAGAAGGGAAACTATGCTCTAGAAAAAGCAAAAAAGTAATCTTTCAAGAAACCTAAAAGAAGATAGCCATGTGAACAAAATTCCAACTCTAACAACAAAAATAACAGGAAGCAACAATGACTTATCCTTAATACCTCTTAATATCAATGGACTCAATTCCCCAATAAAAACACATAGACTAACAGACTGGTTACATAAACAGGACCCAACATTTTGCTGCNTACAGGAAACCCACCTCAGGGACAAAGAGAGACACTATCTCAAAGTAAAAGCCTAGAAAACAGTTTTCCAAGCAAATGGTCCCAAGAAACAAGCTGGAGTAGCCATTCTAATATCGAGTAAAATTGACTTTCAAACTAAAGTTATCAAAAAAAGATAAGGAGGGACACTTCATACTCATCAAAGGCAAAATTTACCAAGATGAACTCTCATTTCTGAACATCTATACTCCGAATGCAAGGGCATCCACATTCATTAAAGAAAATTTAGTAAAGCTCAAAGCACACATTGCACCTCTCACAATAATAGTGGGAGACTTCAACACCCCACTCTCATCAATGGACAGATCCTGGAAACAGAGACATATGGAAACTAACAGATTATGAAACAAATAGATTTAAGACATATCTATAGAACATTTTATCCTAAAACAAAAGGATACACCTTCTTCTCAGCACCTCATGGTACCTTCTCTAAAATTGTCCATATAATAGGTCAAAAGACAGACCTCAACAGATACAAAGATATTGAAATAATCCCATGCATCCTATCAGATCACAACAGATTAAGGCTGATCTTCAAAAACAACATAAATAATAGAAAGCCTACATATACATGGAAGCTGAAAAAAAAAACACTCAATGATAACTTGGTCAAGGAAGAAATAAAGAAAGAAATTAAAGACTTTTTAGAGTCTAATGAAAATGAAGCTACAACATATCCAAACTTACAGGACACAATGAAAGCGGTCCTAAGAGGAAAACCCATAGTTCTGAGCACCTCCAAAAAGAAACTGGAGAGAGCATATTAGTAGGTTGAGAGCACACCTAAAAGCTCAAGAACTAAAAGAAGCAAATTCACCCAAGAAGAGTAGATGGCAGGAAATAATCTCAGGGCTGAAATCAACCAAATAGAAACAACATGAACTATACAAAGAATCAACCAAACCAGTAGCTGGTTCTTTGAGAAAATCAACACTATAAACCCTTAGCCAGACTAACTAGAGGGCACAGAGACCGTATCCTAATTAACCAAATCAGAAATGAAAAGGAGACTAACAGAATCTGAGGAAATCCAAAAAATCATCAGATCTTACTACAAAAGCTTATACTCAAAAAAAACTGAAAACCCTGGATGAAATGGACAATTTTCTAGACAGATAACAGATACAAAAGTTAAATCAGGATCAGATTAATGA
>NC_034597.1:60068083-60074791 GCF_900095145.1 Mus pahari
GGTGACAGCAGATACTGGCCAGGATGTGGAGAAAGAGGAACACTCCTCCATTGCTGGTGGGATTGCAAGCTGGTACAACCACTCTGGAAATCAGTTTGGCGGTTCCTCAGAAAATTGGACATAGTACTACTAGCAGATCCAGCAATACCACTCCTGGGCTAGGAAGATGCTCTAACTTGTAATATGGACACATGCTCCACTATGCTCATAGCAGCCTTATATATAATAGCAAGAAGCTGGAAAGAACCCCGATGTCCCTCAACAGAGGAGTGGATACAGAAAATGTGGTACATTTACACAATGGAGTACTAGTCAGCTATTAAAAACAATGAATTCATGAAATTCTTAGACAAATGGATGGATTTGGAGAATATCATCATAAGTGGGTAACCCAGCCACAAAAGAACACACATGATATGCACTCACTGATAAGTGGATATTAGCCCAGAAGCTCAGAATACCCAAGATACAATTGCAAAACACATGAAACTCAAGAAGACGGAAGACCAAAGTGTGGACACTTGGATCCTTCTTAGAAGGGGAAACAAAATACCTATGGAAGGAGTTCAAAGAGACAAAGTTCAGAGCAGAGACTGAAGGAATGACCATCCAGAAACTGCCCCACTTGGTGATGCATCCCATAAACAACCATCAAACCCAGATACTATTGCAGATGCCAATGAGAGCTTGCTGACAGGAACCTGATATAGTTGTCTCCTGAGAGGCTCTGGCAGTGCCTGAATAACACAGAAGTATATTATTCAGTCATCTACTGGACTGAGCACATGATCCCCAATGAAGGAGCTAGAGAAAGGACCCAAGGAGCTGAAGGGGTTTGCAGCCCAATAGGAGGAACAATATGAACTAGTACGCCCAGAGCTCCCTGGGACTAAACCGCCAATCAAAGGAAACACATGGTGAGACTAATGGCTCTAGCTGCATATGTAGCAGAAGATGGCCTAGTTGGTTATCAATAGGAAGTAAGGCCCTTGGTCTTGTGAAGATTCTATGCCCCAGTATAGTGGATTGCCAGGGCCAGGAAGCAGGAATGGGTGGGTTGGGGAGCAGGGAAAGGATAGGGGATTTTCGGAAGGAAAATCGGGAAAGGGGATAACATTTGAAATGTAAATAAAGAAAATATCTAATAAAAAATGCGTAACCAATGGACTATATTTGATCAACTTTCCTGTGGGGCATAAATGAGCCTTTTCGTTAGCATCATGCATGCTTGGTAGAACTGAACGGGTAAATAAGTGGATCTCAAATAATGGGATGAATGGAAGGTAACAGATGAGCAGAGGAAGTCAGCCAGAATGACACATCTGGAAAGAAAACTGAGTTAGACCCTGAGATACAGGGATGCTTAAATCTCACTAGTGTGTGTTGCCTGATGCCTTTCATTATCAGGGTCAGTCCAAGGCTGCACTGCACTGTACAAAGGAAGAGAATTTGGGACTACTTCTTCCTCTGTAAACATTCCCCAACTTTATTAGGGCTAGGAGATATTATTGGAGATAAAAATTTCATGAACCTTTAAAATGTTTTGTTTGATTTTCCTTTGGTTTTCTGTTTTTGTTTTTGTTTGATTTGGTTTAGTTTAGTTGAGACAGGGTCTCTCTACAAAGCCCTGGCTGTCTTGTAACTCACTATGAGGACCCCACTGTACTAGAACTCACAGAGAGTCACCTGCCTCTGCCTCCCAAGTAATGGGATTAAAAGCCTGAACCACTACCACCTGACCTTAAAGTATTCATTTTGATAAACCCTGCTTACCTTCTCAACTTCACAAGATAATTTTTGACAGGCATTGAATTTTCTTATGAGTATAAATGTCCTTCAAACGGAGGAGCTAAGCAGATTAGAATTTGCTCCCATGATTTAGGATTTTAGAAGTTGCTCACAGTGCTTTAGGATTTTAGGATTTGCTCACAGTGCTTTGGGAATGAGCAAACAGAACTGAGGACACTTTGACTTGGCTCAGAATCAAAGAAACTGATTGACTGATGGTCTTATCTCATTTTTTTAAAGCTTCATTACATAACAAGGGGAAAACCATCTCAAATTTTCCTGGCCCTCACCCTTCCTGCCTCTCCTTGATTTCTTTATAGCTAAGCAAAGACACTCAGAAAATTGGCTCTTAAAAACCGTCTTTAGAGCAAGAGTCTGGCTGTGATGCGGGTAGTGAGCCTGCTTCCTGCGTTCTGCAGAGCTTTCCAGATATTAAAGCTCAGACTTCTCATACATAGACACCGTCTTAATCATCCTCTTTGTTTTGCTTGATTGGAACCAATTATAATCATTCATAATCACCTATTAAATCTCCTTTTTCCAACGTCACCCTCATCCTCTCTCTTCCACATGCTCGAGATGTAACCTGAGAATCATGTTTTTCCCAGGCTCGGGCATCAGTTGAGGCCCTCCCTATTTTATCCATTGCATTCCACCCTTTTCTCCAACACACCTTCCAGTTCATCTAGAATCAAAGTCTCTCTTCTGTTCTTTATTTTTCTCCATTCTCTTAACTGTCATTCATATATATATACCTTCAAACCCTACTTATAATTGCATTCCCAGAATAGAAGTTTCTATGCTTTCTCAGGACAAACAGTGCTTACTGTTTATCCTCCAAGCCTAACACACATTTCACTTTTTCCAAAGACACCTCGTGATATACAGGGTGATCTGCTCTAGGAAAGAGAAAAGTTATCTCTACAAGTCCTCCATGTCAGGGAGCTCAACGTTTTACAATTCCCTTCATGAACACTCTGGACTGTTCTTCTTCACCGATGTGCTGCAGTGTGTAGAATTCCTTGTTGTCTTCTACCTCAGCACTGGATTGTAAGAACAGAAATCCCATGTCATAGCTATGCAAGTTGACTTCCTGCTCCAATTTAGGGTAAATGGAAAGAAAGATGGAAAAACAACCAAAGGCATGGATCTTAATCCCAGCAGCCTTCAGTTTTACATTTGAACCTGACACTATGACCAAGACCTAATGTGTGCCAAGGCAGGAGTCTAAACAGACCCCATGTACAATGTGATTAAATGTTTAAAAGCTGTGAATCATACTAACAAACTGTTCAAACTGGACCCTCCTCTCATCTTCATGAATGTAACCTCATAATTACAAATTGAAAACTGTAAGTAAAACTAGAATTTGACGTTACTTAGTCAACAATGGCTGAATATAACTGCCATTGCCATTCTCCTGTCTCCTGGAACTGGGCTAGCCATGCTTACATCCATAATAAAGTCCTACATTGTTTATAATTATGATTTTACTTACTCTACAAACTTTCTATTTCTTCCCTTCATTTTAGCAAAATCACTGTTATAATAGTTGAGGATTTTTGTGATTTTTTTTTAGACTACTGACAGTGATGAGGGTTTTAAAATGAGAAATAAATGTATCGACATTTTAAAATGGATAATGTAGGGACTGAAGACATGGCTCAACAGTTAAGAGCACTTGCTGCTCTTGCAGAGAACCCCAAGGGTGCTTCCCAGAGCCCACATGATATCCTACAACCACCTGTAATTCTAGTTATAGGAATTCAATACCTTCTTTTAGCCCCACTGGTATTCCATGCTCATGGTACACAAACATACATGAAGATAAAGCACTCATGCTTTTAAAAATTATACTGTGAACTCATCAAAAAAGATAGATTTCAAAACTAAAATGTTTATTTCTAAATGATTCAAAAAGTGTTCCTTCCAAAATGTTTTATAAAATTGAATGTCAAAATTGTAAGTTGTAACTTAAATTATCAAAAAGCCAAATTTTATTTAATTTTTTCTTCAATTATATCTGACTAAGTATTGGATAGAAACAACTTTTTAAATTTTGTATTTATTTCCGATTTAATGTCCATTCAATTGCTAATGAATAGATGATATCATATTCATTGGTATTACATTTAGAGCCACATACATATAAACTGAAGAGTATTCCTGTTTAAAATTGCAAAGTACTCTCTGACTGTTAAAAGCAGATGTTGCAAATATTATACTCATCTGTGTAGGACTCTAGAACTGAAATTTAAAATAAAGAGAATCATGAAATGAATAGTAGGTACTACTAGGAAATGGTATCATCAGCTGGAATCTACTGTGTCTATGTCATCTGCCAATCCCAAGGAGTTGATGAAGTAAAGATGTTTTGACAGTTACATAACTACAGCCACCACTCATATCTTTCCTGCTCACCCAGGCTATGTCTTTAGTATAGTACCCTTAAGTGTTCATAACAATTAAAGATGATTCCCTCAAACTCTGAGACTCAAGTCAAGTGTTATAAAAGGATAGCTCCCTGGAACTAGAAGAACACAAGCTGAAGTCACATTCTCATGCCCAGCACTGGATGCAAAACTTCAAGAACAGAGGCATCCATGTGTTCTTTGAATAGTATATTTTTCATGTGTTTAAATAGCATACCCAGGACAAAATGATATTTTATGTTTGATATCCTCAAGAATTGAGAATAAAAGTAGTCCATGAAAGATGATAGTATAAAAAGAAAAAAATACTTAGAATTAGCAAATCATACAAGGCAATTCTCAGTACAACATTTTATGTTCTTACAAAGTGTTAGTATTATTTGTGCAAACCATACCTAGACACTATTGTGGATGCCAACAAGAGCTTGCTGACAGGAACCTGAAATAGCTGTCTCCTGAGAGGTTCTGTCAGTGCCTGACAAATACAGAAGTGGATGCTCACAGCCATCTATTGAATGGAGCACAGGGTCCCCAATGAAGGAGCTAGAGAAAGTACCCAAGGAGCTGAAGGTGTTAGCAGCCCCATAGGAATATGAATTAACCAGTACCCCCAGAGCTCCTAGAGACTAAACCACCAATCAAAGAGTACACATGGTGAGACTCATGGCTCAAGCTGCGTATGTAGCTGAGGATGGCCTTGTCAGTCATCAATGGGAGGAGAAGCCCTTGTTCCTGTGAAGGTTCTATGACCCAGTATAGGGGAATGTCAGGGCCAGGAAGCGTGAGTGGGTAGGTTGGGAAGCAGGGAAAGCGGGGAGGGGATAAGGGTATTTTGGAGGGGAAACCAGGAAAGGAGATAACATTTGAAATGTAAATAAAGAAAATATCTAATTAAAAAATAAAAATAAAATAAAAAATTCACACCAGGGCCAAGAAGGTAGGTGGGTAGGTGAGCGAGGTGGGGGAAGTATAGGGGACTTTGGGGATACATTTAAAATGTAAATGAAGTAAATACCTAATAAAAATTGGAAAAAAATAAAAATAAAAAATAAAATAAAATAGCCTTGAGGGATTCTCATTAAAAAAAATTCAAAAAAAGCATAAGTGTATAAGATAGTGCCTGTGCAATTATCTCAATTTAGTCACTGTGTACATATACATATTTCAAAGTAAGATGCTATATACAAAAAATATATATCTTAACTATCAAGAAATAAATTTAAAATGAATGAAAGGAATTTTGGTACCAAAAGAAAGAGGGTTTTTTTGTTTTGTTTTTTTGGTTTTTTTTTAAGATGCACTTTGGAGGCAGAGGCAAACAGATCTTTGTGAATTTAAGGCCAGCTTAATTTACATAGTGAATCAGGTCATCCAGGGCTACATAGACCCTCGAAAAAGTTTTATAATATGGTAATAAAATCTTTAAATTCAGAAAATACGTTGGAAAATTATAATATGGTAATAAAATCTTTAAATTCAGAAAATACGTTGGAAAATAGCACTGAAGACTAAAAGGAAAGTAGAAAAGAAGGAGAGGAAAAAGGTGTATAAGGTAAGTAAGGAAATTAGAATAGCTACCCAGGATATATGGATAAGGACCTATGGATAAGAGTTCTGGGGAGCAAGGAAACTGGAAAACAATTATAACAAGAGCAGTATTAAGTTTAAGAGCTGAAAATATGGTTTCCTACTATAAAGACCCACTGCATAAACAATGAAATGACTGAAAAAAATGTATTATATAAATCTTCATCTAACAACAAGTCTGAAAATATTAGGGGAGTAAAAAAAAGATGTTCATTTACAAAAGATGCATCAATGTCATTAAAAATTCTCAACAACACTGTTACCTAGAAAATATTATTTCAAACCCATCAAAATCTAAGAGAGAAATTTATGCCAATCTTGGATTCTATACCTAGTTAAACTATCAGCCAAGCATATGGGAAACTAGGACTTTAGATATCCATCATGCTTCCAGAATTGTCTTCCCAATTAACTTTTCCAAGAAATACAGAACAGTTAAGCAAGAATGAGGACGCTATGGGGCTTGGGTTACAAAAGTGAGAAATCCATAAAATAAGAATGAAATCCTAGGGTAGCAATGCTATTTAGACAAATCTGTCGAGCCTGTGACAGATGAAGGATATTGCCAAAGGTGGGTCTCAATTAAAAAAAAAAAATAGAATGATTGAATACTTGACTTATGTAAACAGATAATAGAGTTTCCATCATGTTTCAGATGAAAGTGAAGCAGGCTTAGTCACAGTTACAAAGAAAAACTATCGGGGAGAATGGCTGGGGTTCAGCAGTTAAGGACACACACTGCTCTTGTAGAAAACCACACTTGGATTCCTAGAACTCCTCAAGCAGCTTCCACTACCTGTAATACCAGCCTTTCCCAGGAGATCTGACACGCCCTTCTGGCCTCTGTGCATGTGTGTGTGTGTGTGTGTGTGTGTGTGTGTGTGTGTGTGTGTGTGTGTGT
>NC_034597.1:60074811-60109322 GCF_900095145.1 Mus pahari
TGTGTGCGTGTGTGTGTGTGTGTGTGTGTGTGTGTGTGTGTGTCTCACACATGTGCACACACATACACACTCCTAACATAATTTAAAATAAAAATATTTTTTTTAATTTGCAAAGAACCACTGGTTTTCTTGTTGAATACTTGACATCATTTGCTGCATATAGAGCAATGCGTATCTCTGACTTTAATAAAATTCAACTTAAAAGTAGGTTGAGAGGGGAGGAGTAGTGGAGGTTAGAGTGCTTGTGATAGACTACAGAGAAAGAAAGTATGAATTGACCAATGATGCAGTAAAAAAAAAAAAAAAAAATCGCTTATCAGCACTTTTAAAGTTCATTTTAGATTCAAGGTAAGAATTCTAAAGATCAGCCAGTTTGAGTCGTTTCCTCCAATAACAAGCACAGATACAGGTGTGAAACAAGCAAAGGGTTGAGTATGACCTGACCGTAGTTTGGCCAAGAGAAAATAATGATGTGAGAGACGGAAAGAGCATTTGTAAGGATTGTAATTGAACAGGAAATTAACATAGGTGACAAAGAAGCAGAGGTAGCCCAAGGATGAAGGGCAAGAAAGTAATTTCGGACCAGTGAATTTCATTGTTAGGCTGTAAGCTGAATAAAACAGAAGAGGAGAGGCAGATATGAGGCTGAGGTTGTGGTAGCCCCTGGTGGCTCAAAGGCACATGACACATATATGAGTGAGTGACACAGTGCTGGGTGCAGTACAAAGTCAGGAGAGGAGTTCAAGGAAGTAGTGAACAGGACTCATGTGGATAATATGACCACAGTGAATAAGGATGGGAACTTGAGAAGTCAGTTGTTGAGAACCACAGTGTGAGATATCATTCTCACAGCTCAAGTCAATAATGACCTTTAGCCTCCTGAGTTTATGAGTTCTGGATGAAAACAAACATCTTACCCGGGGTAGTCATTCCTGTGTACATGCTGAGGGTAGAGTAGCATATACCTTATAAATCCTAGAAGATGATAATGTCAACAGTGTCTTTGGCTCAGAGGATCTCTGGTGGTTTTAAAGTTATAAATACTATGGATCTATGTTACAGTCTCTTATTCTCTACAAATAGACATGTATAGGATTCTAATATGTCATATCCATCCTGTGCCCATATGTTTAGGTCTACACATACACTCCCATTGCCAGTATAGACAAACTACAAGTCATGGCCCAATGCTCATACTCATTCTGACTCAGCCTTTTCATTCACCCTTCATCCTGTCATTCATTTCTAGACCACCATCTGTGACTTTTCAGTGCTCTTCAAATTTTCTTAATTAGTCTCTACACCACAATTGTCCCATATTTTTGGATCAAATTCATTTTAAAATAACATAGACCAATTTGTACAACTTAAAAGATCCAGCCCAGTTATATGGAAGACCATACCACTCAGCACAGATGTCATAGTCGGAGGATGCACACACCACCTTCTGGATATTCATCCCTCCTTCACACTCTCACCACATAATGAAGGAGTGTCAAAAAATAAACAGATATATAGATTTCACCGCATTTTTACTCTTAGACATAAAATGGAGATGGAAGTATAGATGAAAGGTGAATGAGAAAAGTGAAGACATGATATAAAAGATGATGGTAAAAATGAAAATGATGATGAAAGTGAAGATGAAGGACCTAATGTGGGGAAGGGAGAAGGGCAGGAACTGGGAAGAGCTGGAGAGAGGTGTAAGGGATGAAGATAAAGATGATGAATATGATGAGGGTGAAGTTGATGGTGAAGATGATGGGAAAGATGATGGTGATGGTGAAGAGATGATGGTCAAGGTCATGATGCAGGTAAAGATGAAAAATCTAAAGCTCTTGACCCTCACCCTGGGAAATGAATACAAACTCATATTCCTAAGCCAAGACAGCATATTTCTCTTCATCTTACGATGCATAAGAAGTACCCAGCATGCAACTGGCACTTTGACTGAGAGGCATGAGGTGACACATAGTCTTCTATGAGTTTTTTAGATGCAGATTACACATGAGCTTTGGAGCAAGCTTCCTGTGCTTCTAAAATTTGAGGCTCCATCTTCCAAACCAAAGAGTAGTTCCTTGGTCCATACACTGCTTGATGAAAGTAATGAAAAATCAAATCCAATCAAAATTTTCACAAGACCTCCAAACAACTTTACAATTAGTCAGGAAATTGTTAGAACCTAAAAATAAAGTCTGGTCAATTATGTTAATATTGGATTTATAATTTTACATTGCTTATTTCAAAAGTATTCAAAATTACTTTCTCTAGAAGACAGAGATTTTACCAAGCAATATTCTCTTTTTAAATCGTTTGTTGCCTCTTTTTTTTTTTTTTAACTTTTATGTTTATGACTTATTTCCACAGCTAGGAAAGAACTTGTTCCTTTTACTTTTTCTCATTTGGATACAACCTTAAACATCACACTGGATACACATGTCACATTTAATTATATGTTAGGATTTGTTTGGTTTGGATTTTGAACCAAATGATTCTGCTTCAGGAAAAAAAAAGAAAATAATGGGCACTCCTGTACGTGTGCACAAAGAGCTCTCTCTTAGTTACTTCACTATTGCTGTAAAGAGATATCATGACCAAAGCAACTTACAGAAGAAGGCATTTTAATGGTGACTTACTATTTCAGAGGGCTAGTCCACTGCTACCATGACAGTGGGGAGGATGGCACTGGAGTGGTAGCCAGGAGCCCACATCTTGAGACAACAAGAACATGGTAGAAGAGAGCAAACTGGGGATGGATTGGGCTTTTGAAACCTCAAAGCCCACCTCCAATGACACCCCTGCTCCAACAAGGCCACACCTCCTAATCATTCTCCAACCGTTCAACCAACTGCAGAGCAAGCATTCAAATATGCCTACAGAAGCCATTCTCATCCAAGCCACCCCAGGCTCTATACCGCACCTCATAATTCTTGCATAGCCTTACTGCATCCTTAGTCACAACAACAAGAAAACAGAACAGCCTAGATGTTCATCAAAAAAAAAAAAAAATGTGTAATGAAACCACAGTATATGCACAAAGAAATTAAGTTCAACCTTAAAGAAAATGAATGTACCTAGAAAATAATATGTTAAGTGAGGTAAGTGGGTACTGTTATTTTTCTCTCATAGCTGAATCCTAGCTTCTAATTTTTATTTACGTGCATTTGTGTGGGAAT
Source organism: Mus pahari (assembly GCF_900095145.1). Lineage (NCBI taxonomy): Eukaryota > Metazoa > Chordata > Mammalia > Rodentia > Muridae > Mus > Mus pahari. Next base: position 60,077,988 of record NC_034597.1, read on the forward strand.
GAGTATAGGGGAGATCAGGAAACTATCAACGTGTTCATGAGAGGGGAAAAGAGGCTTCAAAGGAGGGAATGAATGTGGGACAGTAATAAAACATACGTATGGGACACAGAGGGGGGATAACAATTGGTAGAAAGATCCAAGTGGGGAAGGATGATGAGAAACAGGATAAAATATGAACTAACTAACTACAAATGAAAAAAAATAACCACAGAGGCCTGTGAGTTCCTGTGGAAAGGAAGGACAAAAGCAAGCTCTAACGGGGACAGAGAAGCCTGTGATCTTAGCACCTAGTGAGTAAAAGATGGAGGTTTGAAAATGTGTGGGCATCATCGGCTACATGTTGGAGAACAGCCTAGGCTTCATGAAACCCTGTTCCAGAAAAACAAATACAGACAGTGGAGAGACGGACAGGGAGAACATTTTTCAGGTAAGAACTCGTGTATTCCAGATGCTTGTTATTATGTTCATTGTCATCTCTTCTCAGAGAGAAATGCACACACACACACACACACACACACACACACACACACACCTATCTGAACTGTAATTGTGTAAGAGGACATTGATACTCTTGGGAAGCCCACCTAAGGTGTACAGAAATGAATGTCTCCAACTTACTCTCCAAGGCTGGGGCGGGGAGGGAGGAACAGAGAGATAATAGAACAAATGAGCAAAGGGAGTGAGCATCAACACATAATAACAGAGTTAATTGCCACAGGACTGGAGGGAGGAGAAAGTGGTAGAGCCATTGTCTAACGGGCCCAGTCCAAAAATGGAGATTTATGGAGATAGATAGTAGTGAGATGCCACAAATACATTTAATATCGCTGCACTTGAACACAGTTATGGTAGTTAGTTCTGTGCTATGTGTACTTCACCATGATTTTTCAAAATTAGGAGGGAAACCCAAACAGAAGAAACACCTGCTAGCTGGTGAAGCTACGAAAAGAGATCTATATTCTGTGCCAATTGGCTGGAATCATTATCTTGAAATTATGTCAGTTATCAAAGAAATCAGCGTGTACGCAAAAGTAGACCTAACACATAGGGTGTCAGAGGTCTACTCTGCACGTACCACCAATCCGAAGAGAACCTCGGGAGTCCCAGGTGATGGTCGAGGGGTTCAGCTACTGTGCTTTATAGGGAAAGTTCCTGCATGACAGACGGCTCACACTTTGGCTGGGCTGGGCTTGGCTCTTTGACAACTTCCAAGGAGATACTCTGGGAAAATCCCAGCACACGTGTTTGAGCACTGTCTAGCACTGTGGCTGGAAGCCCTGCCCTGAGACAGGTCCACCCTTGAGACTCTATCCAATGGAAAAGGAAGTCGGTGGAACAATAAGTTATAATTACAAGGGAGACTAGATGGCTGAGACTCTGGGAACAGCTGACACCTCTCTCTGCTGCTTGGAGCAAGTCAACATTAACTCTTAAAACTGCATAGAGCTCCTGTAGGCCCAGACACTGTCTTCTAGCTTCCACGAGTGAGTTGCAGGTACCAAAACTACCAGTTCCTTTCAATAGGAAAAAAAAAAAAAAACTGCACAATGCAGAGACTAGAATCTGGACACATTAGACAGCATTTCCTAGCCCTCTGACCTCCTCTTGGAGCAGGCTACTTCAATTCGGCTCTTATGCAGTGACCCTAGGAAGCCCAGGGTGGACTTACAATGTTGAAATTCACCATAGATCTGCAAAGAATTAATTCAAAGAATTCCGAGGCAATGCACAGATGCTTGGGGAAAGCTCCGGAACGCCTGGTCACAATTGAAACGGAGTCAAGTCAGGAAGTCATTCACATGCCAGCGCCATTTCCTCTGCCTCCCCCACACCTCACACCACTGCCCTGGAAGTCAGTTCTCACAGTGTTCAGTGAGTCAGGCCTGAACACTTTGATTACGGCTCAGCTGATGTCATCCACCAGAGCCGGGGGGGGGGGGGGGGCGCCCACTGCATCAGAGGAAGAGACTTTTGACTGAGACCCATCCACCCTCCAGCCCTCTGGGGAGCCTGACATTTCCAAGACAGGGAAAACAAACTTCCTTTTTTTAAAGAACTATGCTTTCAGTGTGGGAAAGAAAAAAAGAAGAAGAAGAAGGTGGGGGGTGGGGAGAGAATTGGAGAAGGTCAGTGCGTGTTCACCCTTGGCTGGGAGCCCACAACTAGGGAAGTTTCTGTTCTCTCAGAAAAGGTAAGCGAATCATAGCGTCCTGTAGGTCAGTCAGTCAACAGCAGATCCAAGTCACCCGCACGTACTCAAAGAACCTTGACCCAACAGAGCCCTAGGGCAAAATGGCCCAACTCAGCTCCTGCTTTTAACCCTCACGCTTGCTACCAGAATCATTACTGGTACTGGTACAAGGAGGAGGGATTTAAGAGGGATTATTTCCCACAGTGCTCTGTCACTCATCTTTGCATAAATTATTGTTGTAGTTTCAGTTCTGTTGCTGTGAATGTGTGTGTGTGTGTGTGTGTGTGTGTGTGTGTGTGTGTGTGTGTGCACGTGTGTGTGTCTTGACTAAGAGCCACTTAGTGGGGAAAGGGTTTGGTTGAGCTCACAGTCCCAGGGCAGAGTCCCCTAGAGTTCCTTATAGCAGAGAAGTCTTAGCAACAAGAGCTTAGGGCAGTCACAGCACACCCACAGTTATCAGCAGAAAGAACGAATACACACATGCTCTCTACTTAGCTCATCTTTTCCACTCTATAGACTCAAAGACCCAAACTCACAGGATGGTGCTGCCTCTGGTGGGCTGGTTCTTCCCACGTCAGTGTATGCATTCAAGGCAATGTCACATAGACAGGCCCACAGGCCCACCTAATCTAGACAAGCCCTCACCGAGACACTCTTCCTAGGTGATTCTAGGTCGGGTTATATTACCAATTAAAACTATTGTAATTATCTTATCTGAACCTGACAATTTTACTGGGTAGTGATGATGGCAGTCTTATTTGATAATTGAGGGATATGAAACACTGAAAGAGGAAGTAATTAATCCAAGAAAACATAGCAAGTGAGTGGTAGGGGTCAGGGTTTTAAGCCAAACAATGTAGACAGATGATGTCTAATCAAACCTTATACAAAGATTGTAGGTTTGATTTTCTGTATTGTTCTTAGGGTAGCCATTAGTTCCTGCGTGGGACTCAATTCATGTGCAACTAAAAAACTAGGTTTTGAAATTGTAATCTCATCTTAACTAGGTTAAATATAAACCCTCACCTATTGCTAAAAATGAACCTGTTGGACAGCACAGACTGACAAGTTCAGAACAAAAATATTAATATTTACCATGTGCCACATAGTGAACAACAGTATGTAGGACAGCCTTGGCCTTTTTTAATTAAATTGTCAGATTCAGATAAGATAATTACAATTGTTAGTTTAAATTGCATAATCGATTACATAAACATTAATCTCCTCCTGGAAGGCAGAGAGGAGTATCATGAACCTATAAGGCAGGGCACGGACTGTGGGGGGGGGGGGCAGGCACAGCACCCAGGCTATCCTTCAGGCCCTGGTAGCCTTGTCTTTTGAATATCTCCTCCCGGCTACCTCCTCTACCGGCCATCCTGTCTCCATCTATCTCCCAGAAGCCTCTTGCTAATTCCACCTTCAGTCTGGGTCCCCAGTCAGCAATCCCTGAGATCACGGGTACCCTGGATGTTTCTCCCTCTGAAAGAAATCATACCCAGTGTCTTAGTCAGGGTTTCTATTCCCGTACAAACATCATGACCAAGAAGCAAGTTGGGGAGGAGAGGGTTTATTCAGCTGACACATCGACGTTGTCATTCATCACCAAAGGAAGTCAGGACAGGAACTCAAGCAGGTCAGAAAGCAGGAGCTGATGCAGAGGCCATAGAGGGATGTTCCTTCCTTGCTTGCTCGCTTGCTTTGCCTTGCTCAGCCTGCTTTCTTATAGAACCCAAGACTACCAGCCCAGGGATGGCACCACCCACAAGGGACCCTCCCCCCATGATCACTAATTGAGAAAATGTCCCACAGCTGGATCTCACGGAGGCATTTCCTCAACTGACGCTCCTTTCTCTGTGATAACTCCAGCCTGTGTCAAGTTGATACACAAAACCAGCCAGTACACCTTGCATCTAAGGATGATGCTACAGAAAGATCCATCGCTAGCCACCTTCCCTCCAGTCTCTCATATTGTGTATGAAAAAGGTTCTGCAAGGCACTACGAAAGACTATGCACAAGCTAATGCAGGTAGGCCTGTAAAGGAGGCAATCAGGACAGTGAGTGTGGGCTGGATGGTCAATAAAATGTGATGTTTAACCGTTACTGCCCACTTGAATAAATTTAGATTCATGAAAATATGGATGAGTAAAAAGCTCTAGGTGTGTCTTGATTTCTCTTAGGGTTACTACGATGAAATACCCCAACAAAAGCAACTGACGGGAGCAGGATGTGTTCTGTCGGACAGTTCTAGGGACCAGTCCATCAAGGCTGTCAAGTCACAACAGCAGAAGCATAAAGAAATAGATCACACTAGTGCTTCTCAACCTTCCTGATGCTGCAGCCCTTTAATACAGTTCCTCATGTTGTGGTGACCCCCAACCATAAAATTATCTTTGTTGCTACTTTAGAACTATAATGTTTCTACTGTTATGAATCACAATGCAAATCTGTGTTATCCAATGATCTTAGTAAACCCAAAGGGTCGTTTGACTCTAAAGAGGTTGTCACCCAGATATTGAGAACTGTTGGATCACACTGCACTCAATCAGGAAACAGGGAGTGATGAGCCCTACTACCCTTCTCACTTTGTTCATTTTATACAGTCATCAGATGCACAGAAGGAGAACCTAAGCCATCTTAAACATGCCTAGGAAGAATGGCCTGGGTTCCTTCATTCTTAGAAAGAATGTGCTAAGCTCAAGAGAGGAACCCCTGAGGAGCCAGAAATGTCTGCGAATGATCAGAGCAGTCTCAAAGAGCTTGCACTGAAATAAAAGGCTTTCCAGAAGTCACAGTGTTTCTCCAATGCCTCCCTTGTAAGTTAGGTAAGCTAAGGCTTGGAGAAGAGATGGTATCCATGTTCACACAGCAGGTACAGATAAGGCCAGGGTTCTTGTTAGGGAACCCCAGACTCTGCTGTAGAATTTGAATATGGCTGAGTTCCCAAAGGTCTGTATTTAAAGATTTGGTCTTAGGGTAGCACTACTGGGAGGTATTGTGAACCATTGTGAACCTATCAAAGGAGGTACTTAAATCATGGGGTGGGGGTGGGGTTGTCCTTGAATTATGAAACCTTGCTTGTCTTCTAACTTTCTGGCTTGAGAGGTGGTCATTTTGCTACTTTGTGCACTTCCATGATGGTATACTGACTGCCACATACCTCCCTCACCACAGCACAGTGCCCTTGAACTTCCAAATCTGGCCCAAAGAAAAACTTGTCTTTGTAAGTTAGTTACCTTAAGTATTTTGTCATAGCCATGTGAAACAACTATATTACATCTCTTCTAGCATCTCTCTCTAGATTTATGTGAATACATAGTATCCTTCCCATTATTGACTTTAGTATACCGCACAAAACAAAAGAACAAGCCCTTCTAATGATGCCTTTGAGGACACTTTCAATTAAACCATTTTACCTGGAAGCAGTTTGTTATTAAAAGCAGGCCAACACAATCTAGACTCAGTGAGGTTTTTCTGGGGTGGGGCACAAAGTTGGCTAGGTAGAGAAATGGGAATGGATCTGAGGAGGAAGTTGGAGTAAGGGAAATGAATAAAAGTTCTCAAAGAATTAATGAAAAGTCTAAAGCAGGCAATCTTCTTTCAATGGCCTTATCCCTTGTCCTATCTCAATATTTTCCGAAGCCCAAGCTGATCCAGGAAAGAAAAACTTCTGTCAGCCAGATAAATGTTAGCATCCGTTAAGGTGACAAAAATTAAGTCCCACAGTGTTTGCTGCCCCTACAGGAAGATGATGGTCATAAGGCTTGGTTGGACTCTCAGAGTTTCCTCCCATCAAACTTAAACCTTTTTGTATTTGGGACTCCCAGGCAAGGCAATACATTTTCCTTTCTCCCTTTCTAAACAATGCATATTCCTGCTTGTGTCTTTGACCCACCCAACACCAGTAGGGTAGACTCCGAGGAGTCAAAAGCTGAGTTCCTGTCTTTATTCTAGCAGGACTATGAACCCTCTGACCACAGTCAAGTCCAAGAACCTCAGAAGAAGTGAGAAAGCAGGCACTGGATGGCTGTAGACAGGACAGCAATCCCGCCCATGCTCCCCTTGATAATCCTGCCTGTCTCTACATGTAAGCCCCTGGCATCTTCTTTACAGGGAAAAAAAAGAATCATGGAAGGCTGGCACTGCCCTGGACAGTCATCGAGCTATGTTGATCTCTAACTAAGAACTGAGGTCTAGCAAGAGTGAATGGTCAGCAGCACCTATGGGAAGCAGATGTTAAAATTAACCATAGGTCTCTCAAGGTTCTAGAAGGGCTGTTTGCTCCCTGTAGACTTCAGAGCATTGCAAATGGTTTGGGTCCTGATTTTTCTGTAGGTTTCAAATATACTGAGGTTCTGCCTGTTTCGCATCTTTCTGAAAAATCAGGATTAAAACTTCTACTCCACATGCCTCACAGAAACGTTCAGGAAAACCAAAGCACCCCAAAAAGTACAAAGTACTCTGAGTTGATTCTTAGGGCACCTTTCCCATCTCAGTCATATTCTTTGAAAGGATAATATTTTATTTGTCTAAACAACGAAAATTCTCAGGGAGAAACTGAGGCAGTTAAGTTTAGCTCATGGGCAGGGCTACTAGTCATTGTGTTAACGCTACAACCAAATTTACACACTAAGAATCAACTTTAGAGTAGAGAGCAGTTGGCTTCCCAGCCCTTACTTTTTCTTTAAAAGTAAAAATCACCCAAGAGGTTGGAGAGAGAGCTCAGAGGTTAAGAAAGATGGCTGTTCTTCCAGAAAACCCAACTTTTGGTTGCCAGCACCCATGATTCGCTGCCCCCAACCACCCGTCGCCCCAATCCAAGGGAGATCTGAAGATTCTGACCTCCTCGGGTGCCAGCATGTGCACATACAAACACACATACACGTAATTAAAAATAATAAAGAAAATCGTGTTCTTTAATCGCTTAGCCAGTGGTACATGTAATCCTAGCACTCGAGAGGCCGGGGCAGAAGAGTTATCACTTGAGGGCCAGGTGGATTCTGTAGCAACATCCTGTCTCCAAACAACACCATCTGCAAAATTTACCCTATACAAAAAGGAATAGAGGACCCACTCCTCATTCAAGCGGCTTCTTTTAAATGGTGATTGAATTGAAAAAGAATAAAAACCAAACAAATGAAGGGGGAGATTATACAAGCTTTAATCTTGGTTCCAGAATTTAAAAATCTAGGACACTTCTCAGGATACTTTTCCCTTCTTTCCTGTAAGAATTCCTAAGAGTCCCTACTCAGAAATAAGAGATTAGGACAAAGCTAGACAATAAGCCACCAGGTAAGTGACATTCTGTGGCCATCCTAGCCCTGCCTTCCTGCCCTCGCCCTCCCCAGTCAGTGCCAGTTCACAGTCGTAGAACACTTGATGGCTTTTTTTTTTTTTAATAAATAAATATTTCTCTGGGCAGTTAGTAGAGCCAAAGTATGTGATCTGTTTATTTGGAACCAGACTTTTATGTAGTGTTTTATTATTTTCCCTTGTAAGATGTGTTCTCTTCCCAAGGAAGAGTGCTCATTAATTTCAACCATGGCCCTAAGGTATGCTGAAAACGTCTATTCACCCTGGCTGTCACACAGCTGAGGTCACAGCAGCAGCCTCTTTCTCAGTGCAAAAACCAAAGTTGAATCTATTTCTCTGAGAGGAATCCTCCAGCACTACCCTGGAGACTCCAGAAGCTGGGGTGAAGATGCGGGAAGTTGGGGTTCCCTGATGTAGAGTTCCCAAGTATGATGCACAAGGGACCCATTTTCTCCCTCCTTATAATCTATGATTTATCTCCCAAGTCTGTGCAGCTAAGTTGCTGTGGTGTAAGATGTGACAAGTGTCTTGAAGATTTAAGTCAAGGTTGCTCCTCCGACATCTTAAAAGCCTCGTCCGATGTCTTTTACAGAGTTATAGGGGTTTTAAGTTTCGTTCCGTATTAAAGTTTCATTCTGTATTCGGCTTGGAGATTAAGGCTTTCCGTATGCATCTCATCTAAACTCCACAGAACAGAAGCAGAGTCATCATTGCTTCTTCTGCACAATAGATAAAGAGGTAAGGAGCAAGAGGTTAAGTCTGCCGCTCAAACGCATGTCGCTGTCTCCCACGGACGCACCCTTACAACCAGACTCCAAAGCAGCAGGGCTAACTACCCTTCTTCCCTGTTGAGAGACAACCATTGCCCCTTGGGTAGGATGTTACCCCACCTTCAAGCACTCAGCTTTTCTGGGGTGACCTTGCTAAGATGGCTGCTGCATAGACCCAGATGAGCTGTGTTATGCCACGGTAAGAATAATAGTCTCAGGGACTTAACACAACGAGAATATCATACATCCTAGAACAGCAGTCTTTGTCCAAGAACAAACACTTGGGAGCCTTAACGTTACCTCTGGTCTTCCTAGAAACACTCTCCAATGCCACCAAGAGACAGTAGGAGCTAGATGAAACTCTCTCCTGGGACTTGGTAGGAAGACCATTGCTGTCAAGTATCCAGTACCAATCCCAAATCTCCCAATGACATTCACTTTGGGCTGCTTTTCTGGGCTGTATTTCTCTCGTTTCCCCAAGCCTATGATTATGCTCCTCCCCTTCAAGGTTCCTAACATCATACTTTATGAGTCTACAAATGAATGTCCTTTACTAAGGACATGCCCCTAAGGCGATACTGGCACCCTCCCGAGGATGTGGAAACATCTCCAGGGCAACTCTATTTGTGGCACAAGTCAACTCTTGATTTTGCTTGGTTGGTGTCTTGGGGAGGCTTTTTGCCAACCTAATAGAATGGGGTCAGCGGTTCATGGCAACTCTTGGGCCTTTGGGGATGTTGGGTGCTTTTTTGTTAGTTTTTACACCTAATAAAAGGCAATTTCCTCTTTTTCAAAGGGCTTTTTTTTTCCTGTTTGGAAGCTGAGTGGTTAGGGGGCTTGCTTGGCTTGGAGTTTTAACATGGAAAGGACATCATGTTATAGGGCTGAAGATCTGGGTACATAAAGGACAGGTAGTCATCCAGGTCACAGACAGTGACAAGGGCAGAAAGTAAGCCACTCTCAGGATGAACCTCATCCCCCACCCCAGGGAAGAAAATAACTCTTGGATTAAAAAAATCCCTGCCACATGGTTTATGATGAATGAGTGTTAAAAGTCCTCAAATGGATCTCATGTCCCTTTGAACAAGGAAGGGAAGGGAGCTCAGTAGAGTAGATTTTGGCCCAAGCAAAGTCTAAACAAAATGCCAGCTGAGACATAGTCTTGAGCCAACCCAGGAGATGGCTCCCCTCTGGCACTTTCTGAGAGTGGAGTAATTTTACCTTTCTCAGAAATAAGATTAAATGCAAGAATACACTGGGTGTTTCCTTCTCACAAGCCAGCCTTGGCCATACCATGCTGGCACCTGCAAACTCACTACCATCTGTCTATACTGCGTGAATACCACTGCTCCATCTCACTGACCCTTAAAGAAAGTTTTGCACATGAAGGGAGGCAGCTTGCAATGAAAGGCCAGAGCTCAGCACCAACCCCTCCCCCTCCAGACGTGTCTCAAGCCAGGCTCCTTCATTCAAGTCCTTCTCTGTCACCTTCAGCAGATGCCTGCTGTCCAGCAGAACCTAAGTTTCATGGATTCAGGGGCAGCCAAACTGACCTGATTATACCCTGGGGGCACTAGCCAGATCCTAGACTTTTACCATGGCTCTCAGATGGGTCAGCATTCTTTTTTTTTTTTCCCAAAAGCTGTATTTCTGTTTGCAGTGAAAAATAAATAAATAAATAAATAAATAAATAAATAAAGCAAGCAAGCTACATTACATTCTTATGAGTGGTTTGAAAGTGCCGCTTCAAAAAGCCAACATCTTTGATCTTTACAGAAAACCTAGGGAGACAAGGATTCTTATTCTCATTTTAAAGTGAGAAAAATCAAAGCTCCCAGAGGTCTGGGTGACTTCCCAGGCTTAGCTAATGCGCCTCAATACGGATTCATAATATAGTTTGACCTTGAACTTGGATGTTCTGGTTTCAAATTTAAATTCTGCCGCCGTTTTCTAGGGATTTGGATACGGTCTCAGGTCACTGTGTGTTGCTATAACAAAACGCCTGTAGCTCAGTGCTTCACAGAGGTTGTTTAACTCGTAGTTCTAGAGGTCGAAGCATGTAGTGCCAACATTAGCTTTTAGTGCAGGCTTCACGGAGAACAGCATCACACTGCCACAGGCATCATATAGAACTGATGAGGTGGCGCAGTGGTTAGATACAAGCTGCACAAGCCTAAGGACCAGAGTGTAGATCATCAGAACTCATGTACGTGCCAGGTGGGTATGGTGGCCCACCTGCCATTCCAGTCTTGGAAGGAGAAAAAACAAAGGGATTCCCAGAGCAAGTGGCCGGCAAGCTTAATCACATCAGCAAGCTCCAGGCTTGATTAAGAGACCCTGTCTCATTGAATAAGGTTGAAGAGCAATGGCAGACGATTCTCAGGCCTCCACATGCATGTGCACTTACATATACATGTACTTATAAACACATGTGCCCACATAGATGTAGATATATTTGCATGTCAGGTTCACTCTTCCTCAGAAACCAACCCACTCCTGTAGACCCAACTCCACCCCAAGACCGGCATTAATCCTTTCTTAAGGAAGTTATGAGCATATCGCTTCCCACCTAAAGCCCCCATCTTAAGAGACCACTCCTTCTCAATACTATGGGAGTAAAGACCAAGACCCCAGTATATGAAACAGTTACTGGCCATGTCCATCCCACCCTAAAGCACAGAACTCAGGTTCTTGGTTGGGTGTCACTGGGCTGACTCTCCCCTGATAGACTCCTGAGATATAAGCTTGCCCCAAAGGTGTATAAATGCAAGTCAGTATTTCTCATGTCAAGGGGATGACCTTTAGGAAATGAGCAAGGAAGTAAAAGAAAATAGAGTCAAGATAATGGGGACCCCGAGTCACCTCCTGCTCCACACAAGAAACCATCAGTAGGCACTCAGGGACACTGTGAGTGGGAGGAGCAGCCCGGGGCAAGGCCTCTCCCTGGATGATTCAAATCGCTAAGAGCTGAAAAGTGGAGAAATTTTGACTCATAGTGGCCAGATGCCAGACGTCTCACTAGTGACAAATGCTGGGAGGTTCCTACAGGCCTTAGATCTAGAGACTGGCGAGATGCCCCAGCAGTTCCTACCCCCATGAAAGCCACTGATCTTAGCAGCACATAGCCATGGAACTCAGATGGAGTGCACAGGCACCCACTTCAGCACTGGAAGGCATATAAGGAAAGACCCACTCGAGAGAAAACAGTAGCCTCTGCTGACCAAACGCTCACCATCTGAACATCTGTAAAATGCATGGGGCAGGGGCAGGACTGTAAATAATGCATCTTTTTCCCTGCAACTTTGGTACAAATAGCATGTGCTCTCATCCCTAAGCCCCTACCAAGGGCAGGAATACTTCTCCCCACCTGAGGAATAACTATCTCCAGAAGAGTAGGTTTGCCCCTAGGGCCATGGCTGCCTTGCAGCAGAGCTACAGCAGGAGTATCACCTTCCACTCACTGGTAAGATGTTGAGCCCACGAGAGGCTTCATCAATGCCTCCCAGGACGTCAGGTCCCTGGCAGACCTGGAGTCACCTACTCAGCTATTAGTTGCGGGTGATAATGTTTAATGCACTACTCTGGGATTTTCTCTTTACTCTCTAGCTCTGTCATCCTTCCCAATTCTCACCCAACCCACAAAGATATGAATTCAGGAAACCAGTCAGCAGGATGAAAATAGGGGCTGCCAGCCGAGGGGCAGAAGAACTACTGTTTCTCCTTTTGACTCATTGTGTGATTTAGAGTGTATCAGTTGGTCTCTCTAACAGTCTACTGTCAGCCACAAAATGAGGAAAAATATTACTAATTATCATCGAGACTGCCCAGTCAGACATCTCCGGTATAACTCTGCTACTAGTAAAAGTATATAAATATTCTCACGGTGATAAAAAAAAAAAAAAAAAAAAAAAAAAAAATAAAGATATACTTGAACTCACTTCTTTAAAGGGTGAGATGGCTCAGTCAGTAAAGGTGACTGCCACCAAGCCTGATGACCTGAGTTTGGTCCCCAGGACACACAGAGTGGAAGAAGAGAAGTGATGCCTGCAAATTGTCCTCTAACTTGCATATGTTCACAATGGCACATGAATACACACACACACACACACACACACACACACACACACGCACTCACACTCACACACTCACACACACTCATTAAAATATATCAAGATGGTTTTAAACAAGATTTAATTTCTGGTTTAAAATATTATTTATTGGTTATTTTATTTATTTACATTTCAAATGTTATCCCCCTTCCCTGTTTCCCCAAAACCCCCCTATCCCATTCCCTCCCCACTGCTTCTATGAAGCTGCTCCCTTACCCACTCACTCGTGCCTCACTTCCTGAGCATGCCCCAACACTGGGGCATTGAGCCTCCACAAGACCAATGGCCTCCCCTCCCACTGATGCCTGACAAGGTCATCCTCTGCTACGTATGCAGCTGGAGCCATGGATCCCTCCATGTGTACTCTTTGGTTGGTGGTTTAGTCCCTGGGAGCTCTGGGAGGGGTCTGCTTGGTTGATATTGCTGTTCTTCCTATGAGGTTGCAAACCCCTTCAGCTCCTTCATTCCTTCCCGTAGCCCCTTCATTGGAGTCCCCATGCTCAGTCTGATGTTTGGCAGCTAGCATCTGCCTCTGTATTTGTCAGGCTCTGGCTGAGCCTCTCAGGAGACAGCTATATCAGGCTCTGTCAGCAAGCACTTCTTGGCATCAGCAATAGTGTCTGGGTTTGGTGACTGTATATGAGATGGATCCCCAGATGGGCCAGTCTCTGGATGGCCTTTCCTTCAGTCTCTGTTCCACACTTTGTCCCAGTATTTCCTTTAGACAGGAGCAATTCTGTGTTAATATTTTTGAGATGGGTGAGTGGCCCCATCCCTCAACCGGGGGTCGTGCCTAACCTCTGGATATGGTCTGTACAGGTTCTCTTTCCCCTTTGTTGGGTATTTTAGTTAATGTCATCCCCATTGGGTCCTGAAAGCTTCTTGATTTCCTGGCATCTAGGTCTTTCTAGTGGCTACCCCTAGTCTCCCATCCTCCACTGCAACACACCTCCATTCAATTTCCTGACCCTCTGGTTTAAAAAAATTTTAACCTCAATTCTATACCCCAAACCTTCCCCATACAGCTACTCACACTAACTATGATACAGAAGTAAGAGTTAGCACCTAGACCAGCTCAGGCACCAGCTCCCACACAGGGCCACATGCTTTCTGATTGTTCAGAACCTGTACATAGGGAAGAGCTACGAAAAATGCCAGCATCATCTCTGTGATCGTCATCATTGCTGCCCCAGTAAATCAGGAAAAGACAATCGGTCCAGAAGGAAGCATGGAGCCTACTCAGCAAGCTCATCAAGGTAATTGCTAAACTGTTAGCTTCTCTGAAACCTTAGGTTGTGCAAGAATATCCACTAAACCACAGAAGCCTTCTTCAAACACGCCACTGCCCCATGCACCCCATACACCCCCCACTTGCTTCCTGTTTGGTGCTCATCTTTAGCATCTCAGTCTGCTCCCCAAAGGCCCCCAAAGGATCACTAGCTGTTGGGCAGGCTGATTCCTAACCTACTTCCCTCACCCCCACCAGACCTTCCCTGCCCACCCCCACTCCTAACACCTTACCCTCCCATCCCAGGTCACTACTCTGCCCTCACAGATTCCTCAAGGGGAAGCTCATGTCCGTCTTCTCCTAGAAGCCATAGCTAGCAACTTCCATGCCCAGAGCATTGCTCTGAGTTCCAACACAAGATGATCCAGTCTTCCATGGCTTAGTACTGGGTTTGTTTGGGGTTTTTGTTTGTTTTGGGGTTTGTTGTTGTTGTTGTTGTTCTCTTATCTTATACAAGTTGATTCTCTTCAGTTATGCTGAAGTTGAGAACAATCCTTAGGCTTCTCTTAGACCCTAAGAATACTGATAGACAGGGACAACATAGAAAAGACTACAGTATAATAGCCAAGTTATAAATCAGCCCAGAGATCTAGCCACAGATGAGTGGAAAAAGAAAATGTGAAGTATGTTACTATTGGACGTGTGTGTGTGTGTGCGTGTGTGTGTGTGTGTGTGTGTGTGTGTGTGTGTGTGTGATGGCAATTAACTCTTCTTTACAGAAGAATGAAATAATATCATTCACTGGAAATGGGTGGAGCTGGAAATCAGCATATTAAGTAAAATAACCCAAACTCAAAGAAACAAATATCACGTGATCATATTTTCTCTCATACACGAATCCTAGATTTTACACATATATGCACTATCAATGTAAAAAGGAGACCATTTCAGAAAAAGAAGAGGACTAGTAAGGAAGGAAAGGGGAGATGATAATGGAGGCTACACACAATCAACATACATGACAGAATAAGATAAATGTATCATTATAAAATATTACCTTATAACTACTTAGCAGTGGTTACAGTGGCTCAGTGGTTAGCAGCATCTGTTGCGCTTGCAGAAGATCCAAGCTGGGTTACCAGTGTGGGTGCCAGCTCACAGTCATCTGCAACTCTAGTTCCAGAGGATCTGATGTCCTTTTATGACCTCTGTTAGGACTGCACACATGTGCACAGACAATGTGTACACACATGTGGTACATGCAGACAAGACATACTTATATCCAGCTCCATAGTTCTTCAGAGGTCATGAGATGTGTCCTTCCACTGGGGAGAAGCTCGGATGCATTCCCCATATATGAGAGCATGTTTATGGACATAACCAAAGTAACCAGCCACCAAGATCCCAAACCTGCTTTAAATATAGACCTGGACCAGAGGCTACAGCAGCCCTGGTGAGTCATCCTCTGAAGAAAAATCAAGACATTCTTGTGAAGTTGGTTAAGTTGGTTGAAGGGAAGATAACCCAAACCTGCCATTCTGTTCTGGACAAAAGTATTTTTGCTTCATTTCCACCTTCCAGAAAGGTGGAGGGTAGGTATGGGAGATGAGGAAAGGAAGGGAGACAGGCTGACTTCCTTCCATCTTTGTTCCATCAGTAGAGCCCCAGAGGAGGAAAAGACCACTCTGCACACAAGACTGTGAGACCAAGCCTGTGCCCTGTGCCTTGCCTCTGTTGGGAAAAGGTTCCTTTCAGCAATCTTCACTGCATGCACATGGATGGTAGCTGATGGCCCAAATCAGGTTGGATGACCTCAAAATGCCACGAAATGTTAGCCATGTCAACCCTTAGGGAGCAAATCACCAAATGGGAAGACAGCTAGAAGTCAGTGCAGTCACCATGAATCTCCTTAGAAAAGAAGGAAAACGGGAATGAAGGGATCCTTAGCTCTGAGGCCCAGGCTCTATACAGCCTCAACAGCTTGCACAAGGATCCCCAGGTCTCCAGGTCTTATGTAACCGATCCTTAGAACACTATCATCTAAGAAGTTCTACATTAGAAGGAAAAAGAAAGGGGGAAAAAAGGAAGTTGGAAGGATTGGTGTTCGGGACAGCAGATCAACTGGGAGAGTCTAAATGACAGAATTTAGGAATCCTGAAGAGAGATGCTAACAAGGTAATTTGCATATTCAAGTGCATGTAGGACTAGACTCTGTTCTGATTGGCCAATTCCTGCACTGTGCTGGTTGTTCAATATCGTAACTATAAGCATTGCAATGGTCCATTCAAAGCAACTGAACACCAGCCATAGTAATAGTTCAAGGGACCCTATTTGTGACAATGACTTGCAAGTGAGTACGTGGAGCAGCAGAAGAGGTTAGGAGGTCCTCACTTAACCAAAGGAGCCCCTGTTTCTTTTGGTGCTTGGTTTACCAAGGTATAGAGATATATAAGTGAAAGAAAACAATTTCTGTGATGACCCTTTGGTCTAAACAGTTAAGTGAATCTTATATTAGCCCTTGCTGCTTCTTGCCACTCTCCTTACACAAAGTAAAACCACCCACAGTAATCACTGTGTCATGGCTACCTTGCTCACCAAGCAAGCAAAAAGTGTCCCATGACTTGCCCACCTGGGTGTGATGTGGGTGTCCCCAGCCCTTGTCCCCATCCTGCCTGACTCATTTCCACTCGGCCCGGATCTTCTGCCCCTGCTTTGATCTGATGTCCCTACCCTTAATCATCAAGGGAATGCTTATCTAAACAGTATTGGACTTTGGAGAAATTACACTACAGAAGGCAAATAGATAAATAAACGCTGATCCCCGACCTCCACTAGACCAAACTTAGTAGTCCCCTGGAGATGTTTACTTTAGAGGAGTGCTGCTTCAGATCTGGACTCATTCCAAGTCAACCCATGGTGAGATCTTTGGGAGGAGGTCTAAGCCCAAGGTTCAGGTTTTAGATGTCCCACAGGAAGCATTGTTACTGATCCTGATAGCCTCCATTTTGAGATAAAACCTTTAATGGGTGAATAAGAGATTACCTTCCCTGGTGATAGATACCACAGCCAGGAGTGAGGCTCTTATATGAAACAAACTGGCTTTCCAAGTCCTGGATTCCAAAATTTCCCAGGTTCGATCAGACATCCCGCACCCCTGGATGTCCCTCAGTCCTAAGCAAACCTAAATGCTGATCATCACAGCAGAAACAGGCACAAACCCCAACATTAGCAAAAGGAAGAATAAGCCAGTTCCTGCAGGCAGCTTTCTCTCAAGAAAGAGAGAAGATGGTTTTCCACAATGGTGTCCAGGTCTCCTTCCAAACTCAAATGCCAAATAAGTGACTGAGGGTGAGCATGTAACACTGGCAGGTCGCCACTCATAGAAGAATCCAAAGAGAAGAAAAATAAAAACACTCCTGTCAGACACTGTGGGTCAATGTAACAACAAAACGAACTATTGGCAAGCCAACAGACATCACTCAAGATTTTTGAACAGCAGCCTAAAGAAAAGAAATATAATTTTGTGAATTCCATGCAATTCCTCAAAATTTTGGAAAAAGCTTGGAAAGTGGTTTCAAGCAGTGATATTTTTCTTAATAAAATGAACATCAGATAATGGTGGCCGGTGGTTGGGCAAGAGCATGTGATCGATTCCTGCTACTGACCTGAAAGCAGTAGTAATTGGTGTGCAGGTACCTCTGTCCACACTGATGTCTTCCCAGCAGCATAAGTGAAAGGTGACAGGAACATGGCTACAGGGTCCCCAGTAGACCTGCCCTGGATGTGTAGTGTGACTGAAAGACAGACACCTGTAACTCTACACAAGCAGAGCCCAGAAATGCATACTGCCAGATTCTCAGGAAACTCAGCGTCACGGTGGCCACCCAAAGCATAAACAGGAAAATGGGCTGGAAGGACTGCCCCTCCAAGGCAGGATTCTAAGGCCTTTCACCTCTGCCCCTCTTGGGTTTCTTACTTCCAAGTTGAATGGATTGAGGTTGTGCTACGATTCTTTTTCATTAAGCAAAAACAGATGTCCCTAGGCGATCTCTGCCTTAGGAAACAAAATAGAGAGGAATGTTTTCAAAGTATTCTATCGGGGCTAGTGAGATGGCTCGGCGAGGAAACACACTGAAGACCTGAGTTGGATCCCTAGAGCCACACAACAAAGGAGAAGCCTGACTCTCACGTGCTGCCCTCTGGCAACCATATCCATGCTGTGGCACGGGTGCTCCCCATATACACACATACAGACAAGGGTCATTGAAGAATTCTTCTGTGTGTGTTTCTATGCCAACCACATGTCATGGTACAAGTTTGGATCTCTGTTCTGAAATATCCTTACTTCCCCTTGGCTCCATTTGTCTGCTCTGTGTCACACATGTAGAGAAACACCTTCAGGAAGACTTGCTGAGATGTCTATAAAAATGTTTTGGTCACTGAGGAATGCTAAAGGTATGCAACTAATGAAGCACAGGCTCCTAGATATTGTCCTGCATTCCCAGCCTGAAAAGGGAATTCAGAAATGGCTGTCGTTTCTCTATAAAAGTTACCATGAAATCTCCTTTTCAGAATGAGACGGTCCGGAGCACATGCCTCTGGCCATGAGAGACATTGACACTACTGTTGAATCCCTCTCTGTGATAAACATGAAGATGGAGTGGAAGAAATACGGAGTTCTCACCAGCAGAGACCAGCTACTGTTCAGTGACTCCAGCCTGAGTCAGTTACGAGTCCTCTACGAGAGCTTGTGTAAAGCCTTCCCCAGACCCCACAGCAAAGCAGAGGTGATGCCAGAAGAACTAAGTGACCAATGGAAAGACATTGTGTTGCTAACTCAGGAAGTCTCACCGCTTTCTCTAACTCCAGCTCCAGGGAAATTGATATCTTCAAGACTCCATGGACACTTGTACATACGTTCACACACACACACACACACACACACACACACACACACTGAGCAAAAGAAACTTGAAAAAAAAATAAATGCAAGTTTTTAATTACATTGTCAACTGCAAGTCTAGCTATAACTATGCTGACTATGCCTACGTTAAGCCACTGACTCAAATACTCCTGGGCCTGTGTTCTGTTGTCTGACGTCCACAGCTGTGTCTGAGCTATCGCCATAACGTAGAGACACCAAGACCTGCCATTTTCCTGTCCTTCCCTCTCTCCTTCCCTCTTTTTTTTTCCTTCTTTTTCTCCTCCTGTTGTTCTTTTTGTTTCCATCATGAAAATGATGTCACAGTTCTTTTTAAAACTGAAATTCAGAAGCAACAAAGGGAAAGCAAGCTCTCGGGGTGTGTACATCTTAGCCCATGCTCTCTTTCGATGTCTTCAGCGCTGCTTTAAAATCTTCTCCAGGATAATGGGTTTGCTAGCTGGAGGGAACCAGCTCCCTCCAACTACCCAAACTGTCCAATGTCCCATCAAAATTAGCTTCCACGAATAACCTAAGTTGCACTGGAAGTGTTTGCTTCTATGCGTTGTTAAGCACTGGCGAGACAACCTGACCCCAGAGAAGGGTTGTGGGTTGTTGGCCTTGTGCCCCTTTAGTGAGTTCACACAGAGTGAGTTCAGGTAAAGTCTACCAGAAGTAAGTTCGGCTCATTGTTAGCTGGCCTACTAAAGGGGGATGGAGAGATGAAGGAAGAGACAGTTTGTCCTGGAGCATGGTGTGTGTACCTGTTAGATCGTGGGTACCAAACAAGGCAGAAAAAGGCTGGTGCTCATGTGACTATCAAGAAGATCCTTTGGTAGCTCCTTCTTCCCCATCCTATTATCAGAGATATAAATATCAGAGACCAAATTACAAGTATATCACCAGAAAGCAGTAGTCACTGTAACAATATTTTAGTTCCAAAAGCAAAATGACCTAACAAAGCACGTTGGCTCACTCACCATGTAGGCATCAGAAATGAAGCCTTTGAGAGCCAATCGCTGTCCTCAACAGTGTGCAACATCACAGCACTGTGGCACACTTGCGATCTCATTCAGCCAAAAGCGAAGAATTGCCCTAAGAGCCACGAGTCAAACCCAGAGGGTGGGCCCATGAACATTAGGAAACCGCACTACCACTGAGCTGTCCCTGGGGCCCTAAGAACCTTATAGCTTTTGTCTCTATGACCTTATCATGAGTTCATAATGTTTTCTAGAGGTCAGACTTAAGTATTTAAAGGATCTCATAAACCCACAGCATATTGGAGCTAAAAGCCATCTTCTAGTGCAGATATGACCAAGTGATGACTGATATTGAATGTCAACTTAAGAGATCCCAGCATCATATAGGAGACCACTTACTGGCCTTGTCTATGAGAGAGTTTTGAGTTTTGATTAATTGACATGGACAAGTCCAACTTTACATTGGGAAGCATCTTTCCCTGGGCTAGGGCCCTGGACTAAAGAGATAAATAAATTATACATGAGAGCAAGAGCTGAGGACCAGGGCTTACCTCTCTCTGCTTACCAACTGTAAGAGCCATGTGACCAGCTGCCTCATAAGCCTGCTTACTGCGACTTCACCACGGCATTCTGTACCCTCAAACTTTGCGCCAAATGAATGCCTTCCTCTTTCCGATGTTTTTGTCAAGTATTTTGTAACATCAGGAACTAATCCAGTCCTTTTACAGATGACCTATCCGCTTGCTAGACTGCTTGTGATGGGGTTTTACTCTGTGCTGTGCCCACACAGGGACCGTGGACATTTAAGCAAACAACCAAGGCACAAAGTGGATTACAAAAGGCTTCACCTGGGCCTTCCAGCATTTGTCCATGCATCATCAAATAACAAAATACTCCCAGAGAGACAGATCTCCAGTCGAAGGCTTGCCTGGGGATCTTCCAGAAGGTTCTAGAGAAACAGACCTAAGTATACCTCACCTTCAACTGGCCTGACCTCCTCTGACAATAGCGAGCCCTGGAAGTCTCCTTCCTTCCACAGTGTGCTGGCCAGGACGCCTGTAAATGTGCTGACAGCTTCCAGTCACCTGTCCTTTCTCAGTCCCTCATGTGGATATGACCATGCTCAATGAAGCCTGGCACCAGCACGCAGCCAAGCCTACCCACTCCAAAAAGATTTACCACAGCTCATTAACTCTTGTGTATCAGTCCAAGGCAATCCAGAGTCATCCAACGAGAAGTCGGAGAAGGCCCCAGAGCACAGACTCACCATAGCTTTCACCCTGTACACAGCTTACATTATCCAGCATCCAGACAGGCTCTGTAGCATGAAGGTCACTCTAAGAGGAAGGCACAAACCATTTTTCTTGGTGGGATAGATGGGGCATGCTTTCTACATTTGGATGGTTTAGAGGGATTTCAGGATCTTTTGATAAAGGAGAGTGAAAGAGAAAGAGGAGAATAAATAGAAAGTAGGGGAAAGGTTGCCAAGGAGCCCCCCAAAGATAAACACGAACAGTTTGTCCCTTGGAGAAAACAGGAAGGAACTTGTAGGATGCTGTGAAGAGAGCCAGGCAACAGTCACCCTGTGTCTGTGCTTATGATAAAATGAAGTGTCAATATTGGCCTGACTCTTCAAATTAAAAAAACCACTTAATCTGCCACTTTTCTTTCACCTTAAACATGTCTAACTAACCAGACATGCTCAGAGATTCCATCAGAAAAAAATCAAGTATATTCATGGACAGGAAACAAGGTCAGTGCTTCAGTCTTGGCCTGGCAACCCATGAGGGAAGTGTGGTGGAAACCTTGCTTGCTATGAAATTAGAAGGATGGGGGCTTCAGAGGTTTGGGTCACCAGTTCAGGGCATCGGGGGCTCTTCCAGAAGAGACAGTATACACATGAGGGCTCACTAGTCATAGGAAGCATAGATTTAAAGATTTCGGGAAGAACATGATTGTTTTATTATTGTTATTATTAATTTTTTCTTGTGTGTGCTGTGTGTGTATGCTATGTGAGTGCCATGAGAAGGACAGAAAAGAGTGTCAAATCCCCTGTCTCTGAAGTTATGACCGATTATGAGCCATCCAACACGAGTACTGGGATCTGAGCTCAGGTCCTCTGGAAATGCAACAAGCAACCTTAACTACTGAGCAATTTCTCCAGCCTCAAGAACATGGCTTTTATACCATAACCAGTAATATTAGAGAACCCTGTAATTAGTAAATTTAAATTTTGAGGATGGTCAATAACACATTTTAAATTAAAAAAAAAATCAAAATTCTTCTGAAAAACTACCACAATGCAAGTGGACCTACCACAGGTACAAAGTCCAAATGAAAAAGATGGTTTGTGAGGATATGACTCAACCTAATCAAGCTGTTTGGGCTCCATTTTATGGGCTAAGATGAATCAATAGTAACTTAATCTATGGAAGCTAAGGTCAAGGTCATGGGTGCATTCCAGGAGACATGCAGGTTAGACATGTAGACTTCCGTTCTACACAGTGCAACTGGGCTATGAGGTTCATCCCCTCCCATAGAAAGAGCATTTTAAAGCTATACATAAATAATTAAACCTGTCCACTCGAGTTACATATTGTGTCCTGGTATGTATCTGAGTGTATTCTGGATCAGATTTGAATCTCAGTCAGTAGACTGAGTGGGCTCCCTCAGTGTGATTCTTGAACCATCCTGTTTAATGGTAATAATCCAATGGAATCTGAGTCAATGGGAACCAAACAGTAAAGAAATCGAGACCCTCACTTGCTGCTTGAAGTGCTTGAACAGGGGCAAATCTGTCACCTCCTCCCTTTGGGGCTGAGACTTCAGATCATCTCTGCTCTTGGCTTTCAGTTTGGGGGATGTGGACTGGAACTGATATCAAAGGATACTGGAGCTCAGAGCTCTGTGAGCATCTGCAAGGATCTCTGGGTTCGGTATCTCCAAAGAATTGAGCAGGGACACAGAGTTGCAGTAGAAATTAATTAATAGCATGCATGCTTCCAAGAAGTGGGAAGCAGGCTGCAGCAGGAAAGGCATTTTAGAAGTTCTAGCCATGCTCTGGGAAAGATGGGGTTTTAATATCCCAGGATTAGGATGATTTACATATTTGTACACTTTCTGTTACTGTGATTGCCAAGTCACAGGTTGCCTTCGGGTATCCTGGAATAACCCTGCCACATCCTCGTATCAGGCCCCAGCTTGTCCTGGGTGATAACAGACTGAGGATTTCCAGCCTTCTTCCCTGCCAACTGGGTTTTTCACACAATATTTTACAGGATTTGCATACTGTAAGGCCATCAAGGCCTCACTCTCTGCACTACTCTCCTGCCTCAGAACTACATCCAGAATGTTCCAGGGTCTCTAACAAGCACTGGGAAGACTGTATGACTTTACAGTTCCCATAACCATGAACGCCAACTTCTCTCCCCACCCTCTCTCTCCTCCATCTTCCATATACCAGAGACAGCCTTGAAAAGGTGGGGCAACTCCATCAGCAAGAGATTCCCGAGTATGTAAAGCTCCAGGACACGGGAAGTGGGAGGTACTTTACATTTCCCATGGGGAGGAGTAGAGTTTCCTGTGAACAAGAAGTGGGTAAAAGAGGAGAAAATAGGTCAGAAGACAGAGAGAGATAGCAGAGCACCTACTCTTTCAAACACCCTTCTTGGGCAAACAGATTACCCAAGCAGATACACTGGATGCCTCCACTTGTGATTGTCATCTACACAGCCCCTCCAAAGAGTCTCATATTCTGCCAATATGGTAAGGACCCCATTAGAAGAGAAGGGATTGGAAACAAAATCCTAGGAAGATAAGGGACTGATTCCGCCTTCTGTTAATGAGCTGCGGTGTTTAGTGAATGACAACTACATACATGATACCACCTACACACAAGATGATCCTTGTGACATCACTGTAACTTAGTCATATCATCTCCAGTCACAAAACCAGAGGTCAAAATCAATGGACCGAGGTCAGTCTCCTTCCACACTCCTTGCTCTGGTCATTAGATACCAGTGCTCCTAAGTACACAAACTTAGTAGAAGTCAAAATTGGGGCCCAAGGAGACTCCAAAGAGTGATCTTTACCTAAAGTGAATCCTAAGAAATGAGTGAGAATTATTCAAAGATGGGCAAGCAAATGAGTACCACTCTTTTTTCCAAGGAGCCAGGAAAAAGCATTGTATGAGAAGGAGTTCAACCAGGACAGAAAATGCAGAAGAGGTGGCTTTGTAATACTGGAAGATAACCATGAAACAAGGAAGAAAGAGGGAAGGGAAGGGAAGGGAGGGGAGGGGAGAGGAGGGGAGGGGAAGGGAGGGCAGCATAGTAGTTACTTTTTCTGTTCCTGTGACAAAAACACCTTCACAAAACAATTTAATGAGGATAGAGTTTATTTATCCAAAGGTAGATCCAACCAAGGGGGATGAGATGGTTAATGTTGATTGTCAACTTGACTGAATCTAAAATCATTGGAAATCAAGCCTCTGGACATGCCTATAGATCATCTTAATTACATAGAGTTGGGAAGACTCATCCACTATGGGTGGCACCATTCTCTAGATTAGATATGGAGTGTATTGATGGAGAAATGGAGAATGCAGAAAGACCTAAAGAAGTCAGTGCTTGGATTTGCATGCTGTGAGGAAGCTAAACTTGAACCTATAGACAGAGTAAAACTATCAGAAGAGTTTTTAAAGGTGAGTGAGCTGGCCAGTGCACTATAGCCAAGTCTTACTGGTAGTTAAGGGCAAATCTAACAGGGTGAGGTTAGAGGCAGAAATAAATCAGGAAACTATCATAATTTGAAAAAGATGTGGGTTAGTGTTCCTTATAGAATGTCTGCAACTCAGAAAAAGGAAAGCATCTTCAATAAATGGTGCTGGTCTAACTGGAAGTCTGTATATAGAAAAATGAAGATAAGGCTATGACAGTGTCTGGCAAATACAGAAGTGGATGCTCACAGTCATCTATTGGATGGAACACAGGGCCCCCAATGGAGAGAGTTCCCAAGGAGCTGAAGGGGTCTGCAACCCTATAGGTGGAACAACAAAATGAACTAACCAGTACCACCACCACCCCAGAGCTTGTGTCTCTAGTTGCATATGTAGCAGAGGATGTCCTAGTAGGCCATCAATGGGAGGAGAGGCCTTGGGTCTTTTGAAGATTATATGCCAAGTACAGGGGAAGTGGGTGGGTTGGGGAGCAAGGTGAGGGGAGGGTATAGAGGACTTTCAGGATAGCATTTGAAATGTAAATGAAGAAAATATCTAATAAAAAAGGTAGTAACAAATACAGAAACCCTAAAAAATAAAAATAAAGAGTGACAAGGTGAACCAATACCACATAGTGTCATCAGTGAAGACCAGCATCAGCAAAGTGCAACGAAGTCCAGGAAAGAGTGGCAGGGAGAACCAATACCACATAACATTGCCTACTATCTGTTAGGTTATATTTGTATTCTTTCACCAGTCTGCTCTAGCAAAACATCACATGCACTTTTCCCAGGCAGCTTCCAGAAAACCACCATGTGGCTATTCTCAACAAACATCCTCCCACATGTCTGCTTCATCAAAAACATCCTCTCATAAGACAGGTTCCAGAAAAACATCACATGACACAATTGAGTCTCCAAATAAATCAGAAATTTCCACTTCAGAGGATCCATATGAAGACTGAGCTGCATATCTGCCATTTATCATCCATACATGCATCTGGCCTTTTGATTATTAGGCAAAAGCTTTGGAATTCATCAACCCAGTAGACCAGAAGCTCCAACCAGTGCAAAAGCTCAAGAACATCATTGGACAGCACCAGCAATTAAGAGGTTCACTTTGTGCTTTATAATCAGCCTACTCGGTGTTCTCATCAGTGAGCTTGTGGGTGCTTGGCATTTGGTCGTTTCCTGCAGAAGACTCCTTTGGTGGTGGGTGGGGGCTGTGCTTCTCTCTAGAGCTGAACAGCAGTATATATGCCTTGTGGCGGTTTGAATACAAGTGCGCCACATAGGGCCATGTATTTAAACACCTGATCCCCAATTGATGGTGCTGTTTGGCGGCACTTAGGAGGTTCAGTCTTGTTGGAGGAAGTACATCACAGGGTGAGGGCTTTCAGGATATCTCACATGATAAAAGATGGTAGCCTTTAACCAGAAGCCAGTTTTATTCATTGGTTTCTGATTCATTGCAGGTGGACCCTTCCCTGAGCCACTGATGAAACTGAAGGGCATCTCATGACTTAGCTAGGATGTTTAAGAATGTCGTTTCTACCCACTGTTATTTCAACAAGTCATCTAGGACATTTCTATTTCCAAGTGAAGAGACAAATAGGTGCTGTTTCTTATGGAGTGGCAGGATAGATACACATGAAGGAAAGAATCTCGAAGTGAACGTGGAAGACATGGAGCTTGCCATACTTTTAATAAAGCATTGATGTGTTTTCAGTTTATGTGTACTAGTGTGCTGGTATGCATGCCTGGCGCTTGTGGCACTCAGAAGGCACCAGAGCCCTTGCAACTGGACCTGGTTGTAAGTTGCCATGTGCTGATCAATATGGTTCCTCTGCAAGGGCAGCAAGTGCTCTAAATCACTGAGTCATCTCTCTAGCCCCCCAAGTTGGCATATTTTAGATTAAATGTTTTGAGAATTGACAGAGCTGTGTAACCTATCATTTATTTAGTAAATGTTGGCGATATGACAGTATGAAAGGTAGTTTTTTTTTTAAATGCACTACTTGTAATATGACATTGTTATATTTTCCATGTTATACTCTGCTTTTATTATTTTTATGTTTTGTTTTTATTAAACTAATAAAATTTATTTTAAAATTAAAAAGAAAGAAAAATGAATATATATCCATATTTATAGCCTTGCACAAAGCTCAAGTCCAATTGGATCAAGACCCTCAACATAAAACCAAATACACTGAATTGAATAGAAGAGAAAGTGGGAAAGAGCCTTGAACTCATGGGCCCTGGGGAAATTTTCCTGAACAGAACACAAATGGATCAGGATCTATAATCAACAATTGATAAATGGGACCTCATAATACTAAAATGCCTAAAACTCATGCTGATGTTTAAAACCCAGGGGTTTTAAATGCAGGGGTATTAAGATACTAGAAATGTAATCCAGCTATGATTCTGAGAAGTGGGACTTTGGGAGAGAGATAATATAATATGATAATACAATTGCGGTGACCCCCAGATGATCTATAAGCAGTTAATGGTTGCTGGAGAGGGAACAGCGTTGCTTTAGTGATGTAAGGATTATTAAGATGCCCATGCTCCTTTAAATAACCTTACCTGTGCTCATAGAAGCAATGCTAAGTAAACCCATTGGGTCACCAGGGAAATCATTAGAAGGAAGAAAGAAGGGATGGCATAAAGGGAGGGAGGGAGGGAGGGAGGGAGGGAAAGAAGGAAGGAGGGACATACAGAGAGAGGGAAGATGGGAAGGGAAGGGAGTTAGAAAGGAAGAGAGAAAGGAAGGAAGAGGGGAGGAAAGAATAGAGGGAGGGAGGGAATCAGAAAGTTATTGGGAAGAGGATCAGAAGGAGGATATAAAGAGCAGCTAATGCAGTAAATATGATTTTAAAAAAACACCATATATATGTCTGAAACATCATCATGAAACCCATCACTGCATAAATGCAGGTGACTGAAAACAACTTTTTAGAAAGAAGTTTCTTCTGCCAACTTGACTGGGCTAAAAAACTGGCATTCCTCCAAGGTCATGGCTTCTCATGGTCCTCTAAAATGACACTACCATGTCCCACACTCCTCCAATAAACCTGAGATATGTGGCTTTTCACTGTCTGCAGAGCCCTTCTCCTTTGTACCCAAGCTGCCTGTTTTCTCCTCCCCGACTCTCCTCGTAGCATCTACATTTACCCCACAGCACTCACTATACACTACCAAGTAGCCAGCCATCTTTATGCCAGCCCTATGCACTGCCACCATGATGACAATCCTTCCAGCTCTTATGTCCTGAATCATTTGTCCACACCACAATTAATTCACTTTCAAAATTTTGACTTTTAGACTTCAGGGCCTTGCTCCAGGGAAGCACCCTGTCCTGGCAGCATCTGTCCCCTTTATCCAATCTACTCTCATCTCCCAGAGTGCCAAGCCATAGGTGCCTCTTCTGGGGCTCTTCATATTCTTGTTTCATATCCACCTCGTCTAGCCCAGGCCAGACTGGCAGCATGTAGGAATCCTCTTCTCCCACCCTCTTCTGCCACATCCTGCATTTGTGCTTAAGTTCCTCTAAAGGCCAAGAAGTCAAGCTCCATGTCCCCAGGCTGGAGGGCAGGGCTCACACAACCAGGGAGAGTAGCCTGCAGTTCTTAATCTCAGCTGCTCTAGCCCCTGCTTGTTCTGCTGTCAGCATCCTTCCCTTGCGTTCTGAAGCAGGATTCCACACTCCACAATCTCCATGAGCCTTCTCCCTAGCAATGAGGTCCCTCCACTCTCTGTGAGGCATTTTTTTGCATCCAATTTTGAAAAGAAAGGACATCTCCTGGTTAATCTCCCTCAGTCTCCAAAACCAAAATATTTCTCAATCTAGATCTGCTTTCCTTCCCCAGGCAGTTGTTTTAAAGTTCATTTCTCTTCTGGATTGGATACCATCTGTGCAGCATGAATCCCTCCTCTTTTCTCTGTACACTCCATCTTCCCTCATCTCCTTGGACCTGAGCTTATAATTTCTCTTGAGCTTCTCACATCTTTAAAATTAAAGGTGACTGTGTCTCAAGATAGCACTTATTTTCTAATTACATTTTGTTAGTGTGTGTGTGTGTGTGTGTGTGTGTGTGTGTGTGTGTGTACCCACATGTGGAAGTCAGAGGACAACGGTGGGGTTGCCATCCCATAGTCACATTTCTGACCCATAATTGTTCCTGTCTGAAAGAATTACAGGGACGGAAATGGAGAGGAGCCTGAGGAAAAGAAGGTCCAGTGACAGACCCGAAGTGGGATTCAGCTCAAGGGGAGGTCCCAAGGCCTGACACTATTACTGAGGCTATGGAACACTCACAAAAAGGGATTTATCACGACTGTCCTCTGAAAGACTCAACAAGCAGCTAAAAGAGTCAGATGCAGATATTTGTACCCAACCAATGGACAGAAGCAGCTGACTCCTATTGTTGACTTTGAGAAGGCTGAAAGAAGCTGAGGAGAAGGCGATCCTGTAGAAGGAACAGCAGTCTCAATTAATCTGGACCGCCAAGATCTCTCAAAGACTGGACCACCAAACAGACAGCATACACCAGCTGATAGGAGGCCCCCAACACACATACAGTAGAGGACTTCCAGGTCTGTGTTCATTCAGAGATGATGCACCTAACCCTCAAGAGACTGGAGGCCCCAGGGAGTTTAGAGGTCAGGTGGGGTGAGAGTGGGGACATCAACATGGAGACAGGCGGTGGGGAAGATGGGGAATGGAATATGGAGTGTAAAAATCAAATTAATTTTAAAAATAAAAAAAGAAAATGCTAAAAAATAATAATAATAAAATGCCCCTTCTCCAAACTTACCTTCCTCCGTCCCTGGGCTGTGATACCATGATCACTGGCTGAACTATTTAGCACATACATAAATACATCTCTATATCTTATAGTTTAGTATAGCATATTATATTTTTCTTGGTACATATTTTTTACACAAATGAATTTTTCCTACAATTTATATTTCTCTACTCTAATGCAGAAGTTTCAAAAGAATAGTCAAAATCTTGATACATCCACCACTCGGTTTTGTCTCTCCTGCATAGCCCTTCAGTTCTCAGTCCCACCAGGCAGAGTTGCCTCCAGCCTGGATGTGTTCCTTCAGTGTCATCCCACTAATTGTCATACTTCCTTCTTATACTTCTAATTAGAAGCCAGGATTCCTAGCTCCTAAATCTTCCTAATTCTTGACTTACATCTTCATTTTAATGAAGAAAGAAAGATACTTTTGTTGTTCTTTTGGAGGCCTGCTGAGTCTAGATTGACTCTTGACTCCTCCTTTGTTATAACAAGAACTACAGGTTGGATGTCATAGGATCAGCCCCTCAGGGAGCTGCTGGCAAAGTCTGTAGATTTTGCCTGAGCTGCCTGAGCTGGGTTATTTGTTTGTTTGTTTGTTTGTTTGTTTGTTTGTTTTTGTTTTGGTTTGGTTTGGTTTGTTTTTGTTTTGTTTGGTTGGTTGGTTTTTGGTTTTTTGAGACAGGGTTTCTCTGTGCAACCCTGGCTGTCCTGGAACTCACTCTGTAGACCAGACTGGCCTCAAACTCAGAAATTCACCTGCCTCTGCCTCCCAAGTGCTGGGATTAAAGGCGTGCACCATCACTGCCCAGCTTGGGTTTTGCTGTTTTTTTTTAAATCCATTATTCTACTCACTCATTGGCCCTTTCAGTTTAAAAAGATCCCAAAAGTTGTTTTCCTATTATTTTTATAGTCAACTACTCTACCTTCTGTTTTTCTTCATTTCTGGTTAGATATTTAATGCCCTGGGATGATTCTCTCATTTTTCCATCTTCTCTATTTCTCTACAGTGGAGTCTTTTAGTTATATGAGGGGAGGAGAGTTGTCTAAATGCTTGCTTCAAATAGCTAAGAAAGATCACAAAGTGTTTGCTGTCATTAGTAATTAGGGAAATGCTAACCAAAATAACTTTGAGATTTTGTCTAACCCCGGTAAGAATGGCTAAGATTCAAAAGAAAATCAACAACAAATGGAGGTAAGGATGTGGGGAAAGGGGATCCCTCATTTACCATTGACCGCAAACTGGTCCAACTACTATGGAAATCAGTGTGGAGAACCCTCAAAAATATAAATAGAATAAAATAAAATAAAATAAATCTATCCTATGACCCAGACACACCCCTTCTTGTCACGGGCTTCAACATCCTACTCTGTAGACATCTGCTGGGCCATGGTCATGACTGCTCTACTCACAATAGCAAGGAGATGGAAACCCCACATGTCCTCCATCTGACAAATGGATAATGGAAAATATGGTGTACTTATATAATAGAATATTATTCGTCCTTTAAAAAGGAAATCGTGAAATTTGCAAATAAATAAATGTAACTAAAAATATTATACTGAGTAAGGTAACTATATCCGAGAAACAAAGACTTGCATGTTCTCTCTCACCTGTGGCTCCTAGCTTCAAATCGTTAGATTTGAGCATATAACCTGAAGTAATATTAGAAAGTAAAGAGGTCTCATGGAGCAAGGAGTGGGGGAAGAAGGAGTTCTAGAGATGGGTATAATAGGAACAGCAAATATGAAGGGGAGATCCGGGGAAGTGGGGGAAGGTGCTATGTAGGCTGCTAAGGCAGGGATGCAATCAGCAGTACTCCCCAGCTGAAGTGACTACAAGTCACAATGATGGCCTGGCAAAACATCCCCAAAAGTGTGTGATGGCATGTAGACCTTGGGAATGACCAACAGCCATCTCATTGAACTTCAGGCCAGCTCAAATGAAGGAAAATGATGCTTAGTACTGTAAACCAAGCCAACTCCCCATGTCTGGTGAGGCTGTGGAGCCCAAAGGGTTCTAACCAATACCAGTCCCAACTCTAAACATCTATACACAATTCTATATATCTATCCTTATAGCCTCAAATAAGGGTAGCTCCGCTATCCCACCCCTCCCCACCCCATCAAAGAATTTTTTCAGAACAGTTAAATAGTTATTACGTGTCTTAGTCAGGGTTTCTATTCCTGCACAAACATCATGACCAAGAAGCAAGTTGGGGAGGAAAGGGTTTCTTTGGCTTACATTTCCATACTGCTTTTGATCACCAAAGGATGCAGGACTGGAACTCAAGCAGGTCA
>NC_034597.1:60112327-60136935 GCF_900095145.1 Mus pahari
CCAGAGATGGTCCCACCCACAAGGGGCCTCTCCCCCTTGATCACTAATTGAGAAAATGCCCCACAGCTGGATCTCATGGGGGCATTTCCCCAACTAAAGCTCCTTTCTCTGTGATAACTCCAGCTGTGTTAAGTTGACACAAAACTAGCCAGTACATTACGGAAAGCCACAACTGGTCAAACTCCATAGCCATCTGTGAGGAGCCCAACCCCAACAGATAGTCTATGATACAGCCCCTATAATTAAAGCTCAGGAAAACATGGAGGAAGAAGGGATGTAAAGACTAGAATAGCCAGAGAGCCCGGACATGTGCTGTAAGATAGTGTCTTCTACATATGGCAAGGCTGCTGTGCCCATGAAGTCTCAACAATAACGACTCCCGAAACAAGATCTGTGCAACGACAGAGCAGTTAATATGGCAGTCTCCCCTGGAGTGAGCTCCCAAATAGATTATCCAGTCCCATGTAATTAGCCTGAAACACATACCTAAGCAACACTAACTGGATTCTGTAGATGTATTTATATATTTCTAGGTGTGCGTATGTGTATTTGACAACAACAAAAAAGAAGCCATGAAAGAGCCGGGGGGTAGGGGGTAGGGGGCGAAGTTCTCAAACACAAT
This sequence comes from Mus pahari, assembly GCF_900095145.1. NCBI lineage: Eukaryota > Metazoa > Chordata > Mammalia > Rodentia > Muridae > Mus > Mus pahari. Next base: position 60,112,950 of record NC_034597.1, read on the forward strand.
AAAATAAAACAATATCCTGATCTTGTCTCACAGGTGAACTTCTAAATTCATGGATACCATCAACATGTTTTAAGGGGTTTTAGTTATTTATTATTTTATGTACCGGTCTGATGTTTGTCATTCACAGTGCACGTGAGGCGTCGTCTCTCTACACATGTGGTGTAGCTCTTCTACAGCTACTTGGTTCTTTGCAACCAGGTCAAAAGCCTAAGAAAGCAAGTCCCTCTATGCACTAAGCCATCTAGCCAGTCCCTAAGTGGTGGTTTGGAAGAGGATGGCCTCCATAGGATCATAGGGTGTGGTACTATTAGGAGGTGTGGCCTTGTTGGAGTAGATGTGACCTTGGTGTGACTGTGTCACTGGGAGGGGGGGTTTTGAGGTCTCAAAAGCTCAAGCCAGGCCCAGTGTCACTCTCTCTTCCTGCTGCCTGAGGATCCAAACATGGAACTCTAGCTCCTTCTCTAGCACCATGTCTGCCTGCCTACTGCCATGCTTTCCACTGTGATGATAATGGACTGAACCTCTGAACTGTAAGCCAGCCCCAGTTAAATACTTCCCTTTATAAGAGTTGCTGTGGTCATGGTGTCTCTTCACAGCAATAACTAAGACACTTTATTTTGCATTCTTAATGCATTCTCTACTATTCATTTATCTGTCAATTTTTTTTCTATCTCATTCCTATACAATCATGTATATATAAACTTTTGGCATTCTGTTTTCACTCTTTGTACCTGGTGGTTAGGCTCCAATCACTTACTAAAGGTACTTCTTGAATATGAATAGATCCAGCCTTCTGTGTGACCTGTGCCAAGGATCGGATTTCCTAGAAATTGCTTCTTCTCTTCCTCTGTGTAGAGAGAGGTTTTAGGATAGTGGGTGGTGGGAGGGAGGCTAAGGGAACCTCACAGTCTCTTTTGCAAAGCTTCATTTAGTGTCCCGCTTGCTTCATTTAGTGTCCCGCTTGCAACATGGTAGCACCAGAACTGGTTGCCAGATTCTGGAAGGGGGCTGAAGGTGGAAAGAAAAGACAAGGCAAATGGCCTGAACAGAGGAGAGCGAGCTAACCAACCACTCCTCAGGCAAGGACCCTCCTCACAGCCTGCTTTCTGTCCTTCGCTCCCTTCAGTGGCACCTGTTGCCTCTGAGTCCTAAGTCCTTTGGCTCACTTGCTTTTTTCATTCTCGCCCCCACACCTACTGAGAGTCAGGTGTTCACTTTCCCTGTAGGAAGAGGAGGGGAGGAAAGAGAGAAGAAAAGAAGGGGAGCAGGAAGGAGTACAGGATAGAGAAAAGGAGGGAACAAGGAGGAAAGGATGGGAGGGAGGAAAAAGAAGAAAAGAAAAGAGGGGAGAAAGGAAGGGTGGAGAAGGAAGATAGGAAAGATGGTGAGGCAGAAAGATGGGAGAAGGAGATGGGAAGGATACAGGAAAGTGGATCTTTATGGAACAGCTGTTCGGCTCTACACTGCCTGGCCCCACAACAAGGCCAGGGAAACCCCTTGGCTGAGCACTGGTAGACTCATTCTTATTCTCCTAGTAACGGTGAGGGATGCTTCTTAGCCACATTAGTTAACTTGGCCATGGTTGCACACCTAGCAAATACAGGTTTTTCTCACTCAGAGCTCTGTGACCCCCAAGACCCACCACCACCTTTTGCCTATCTTGTTTTAAGGGAAATCCAAGGCCCCCGGAACTACGGCCACCTACTAGGTGTGCCTCTTCTTGTAAGACGGTCCCACTTCCGGGTTTGGCCTTGGAGGTCCTTGTTCACTCTGGCTTCCCCAAGCCTCGCTGGCGTTCACTGGTAGTGGGGCAGAGTATTTTCTCCATGCTGGAAGGGTCCCAAGGTGCTGTGTTCTCAGCTGCTTGGGCTGAGATCTGAAGCCCAAACCAGCCGCTGACATCACTCAATATGCCCGCCACTTCCACCCGGCGGTTTATGCTGGCACAGCCAGGAGCAGGGCTGGCGGGAGTAGATCAGCCCAAACAGTGTTAATAAGAGGCAGCTGGACTTTAAAAGCCTCCTTGACAATGTAAAGAAACGAAGTCAGATGTTTGTGGAACCAATATTGAAGTGGGTGTGCCCGGAGGCCCCTTGCCTTGGCCCCTCCCTGATTCCTCAGCTGAATCCAGGTTCAAACGTAGGCAGATGAGTCAGACACTGGCTACAGGAGAGTCAGGGTCGCAGGACTCCGAGAGGTGTCATACTAAATGGCTGTTCTTTCTGTTGGGGTGCCTTGCTCATTACCTTGGACCAGGGCCCTGTAAGATAACATTAGTAAAGAGTTTGGATGAAAAGGAAAAGGGATACTCAGGAAATATTCCCTTTGAGGATTCACCTAAGAGCTACACTCGATGGAACTGGAGACATGGCTCGACCTTTAGGAGTGCTTCCTCTTTCAAAGGATAGGCAGCTCCAGGGCCCAGCGTTCAGGACAGACACCTCAAAACTACCTATATAACCCCAACTCCAGCAGAACCAAGGCACTCTTCTGGCCCCGCACATTTATACAGACACATATACCTAAACAGAAAGTCTTTTTTTAAAAAAAAAAATTAATTAAAAAATAAATAACGAAAGACAGCAGTATCCAGGACACCACAGTAGCCGGGTGAATGGTGGACACAGACAGTAAGCTTCAGGGATTAGAAAAATACCAGTCCAGACAGGATGTCCTCCCCATAGCTATTTCTCTCATGCTCAATTCTTACATCTATCCCTCCAGATACTCCAAAGCCTTCTAACCAGACATATTAGCTCTTACCTTCCTCCTTGAAGCCCTGGAGGAGAGTCCGGGAGCACACAGTGTCCGAGCTGTCCGCGCTTACTCCTGAGACTTGTTGACGAAGGCCAAGCTGTTCATTTTCATTAGCCAGTGAGCTCCATAAAGGGTCCTGTGAGGAAGTTCTTCTCCATATTCAGACCAAAGAAGCTCATCATGGCCGGCTAGTGTTCTCCCCACCTTTACAATCACGGGACCTTTGGACTCCACGGTGTTTCTTTCCTTGCCTACTTTGGTGGTTCATTCCCCATAGACTCACTTGGCCGTCAGCTGCGGTGCTGTTTGAGAAAGATGTAGAACCTTTGGCAAGTAGCGCCTCGCCGGAGGAAGTGGTTCGTTGGAGGTCTAATTGAAGTCTTCACAGCCCAGCCCCACTTCCTGCTCAATCTCCGCTTCCTGGGTGTGAATGCAGTGTGACCAGCCAGCCTCCTGCCCCTGACATCTCATCCTGCTGCCTTTCTCAGCAGGATGGACTACATCTCTTTGAAACCGTAATCCAAAATAAACTCTCTCTTAAATGGTTTTTGTCAGGGTGTTTTATCACAGCAATAGAAAAGTAACACATCCTGCCAAGAAACCCTAGGCAATGGGGAAGGTTTAACTGAGGTCCAGTAGTCTCCCCTCCCCTCCAGAGACATAAACCGGGACTCAAACAGAGGGAAAGAATTGGCTACACGAACATCAAAGGGAGCCTCTTCTATTTACACAGCAACATGTGTGAGCCCTGCTTGGTGGCAGATGCCTGCAACCCCAGATCTTGGCAGGCCGAGGCAGGAAGATTTCAAGGTGAAGACAGTGTGTGCAAAGGTCCTGGATCAGAGAAGAATGGGGCATGGCATGTGGTGCTGCTGGAACATGCCGGGTAAGGACCGTGACACTGATGAGATTGTGTAATGCGTTTCAGAACCAATGAGAGACCCGGGACACAAGATGGCTCCCTCACCTGCTCTGGAGGTCTGAGCCCTCCCAGGCAGCCACCTCTCCTCTGGTGGGGAAAGGTGCCCAGATGTCTGGCGCCTGAAACAGGTTCTGTCCCAGAAGCTGTGTCGCTTCTGAAATCCGCACTCTCACCTGCACAGACTGGCCTCTGAGGGACCCAGGACACAAGATCTGCAACCCTATAGGTGGAACAACAATATGAACTAACCAGTAGCCCCAGAGCTCATGTCTCTAGCTGCATATGTAGCAGAAGATGACCTAGTCGGCCATCATTGGGAAGAGAGGCCCCTTGGTCTTGCAAACTTTATATGACCCAGCACAGGGGAACACCAGGGCTAAGTGGGAGTGGGTGGGTAGGGGAGCAGGGGTGGGGGGCGGTATAGGGAACTTTCGGGATAGCATTTGAAATGTAAATAAAGAAAATATCTAAGAAAAAAGTTATAAAAACGCTAATCTAATCATGTTTTGTTGTTGTTGTTGTTGTTGTTGTTGTTGTTGTTTTTTAAGAGCCAATGAGAAAGCAGAGCCAGCTTGGACAGACCCCGCAGGCTGAGGCGAGCAGTCATGGCAAGATGCAGCAAGTGCATTGTGAGCCACGGTTTTAGTTAGGAACATGAGCTGAGCCAACTTGCTTTCTAAGGCGGTGTCTCTGGAGCATCCATGTAGGGAACACATTGAAGGGGGACTGAAACAGGCCAAGAAAAGTATGGAAGTTACTAGATAAAAGATAGTGGCTTCCTGGCTGGGCACCTCCTTTATGTACAAGCATAGTTGAGACATGTTTTAGAGGTTGAACCAATAGAACATTTGGGTGCTGCTATAAAGCACTGTAAGAATGGCTTTAGAGGATGGAGCTGCTGCTTGACAGTAGTGTGTGTGTGTGTGTGTGTGTGTGTGTGTGTGTGTGTGTAAGTCTCCAGCTTCAATTGCCAGAACTGAAGAGAATGGGAAAGAAGAGAAGGGTAGGTGGGAGGAAGAGGGCGCCCAGCAGCCAATGTGAGGCCAGAGCAAGGCTGGGAGCTGGCTCTCCCACTTACACTCCCCTTGACAGCACACCTTACCTGTCACCCTTCCCTTACCCTTCCTTTCCTCAGAAATCCTACTACAAGAGGCTGGTGAGATGGCTCAATGGTTAGGAGCACAGGCTGCTCTTTCAGAGTTCCAGAGCTCCATCAGGTAGCTCCAGGGGATTCAACACCCTCTTCTGGACTCTGAGGACACACATGCACACACACAGACACACACACAGACACACACACACACACACACACACACGTGTGTGTGTAAATCATTTTTTAAAAAAATAAAGAGAAAAGCTTGCTGCTTTGGGAACAGGGTCACCAGAAGCAAACCGAGCTTTGAGGCCCACTCTTCCGCACCTCCTCAGACTGGGTGCCCTCTCCCTCTCTTCCTCTCTCATCCCTCTCTCCTGCCCAGACCCTAAGAAGTTCAGTTTCATCTGCTTTCCCAGCAAGCGTTCTCTTCCCAGCTCAGAGGTGTCATCTGCTACAGGAGGTCACCCTGGTGCCCCAGAATGGAGCAATTGCATATTCAACCAGGCTCTCAGAGCTTCACAAAGCCATGCTTCCAAAATACCCAGTGAGTGAGCCCCAAATAATGCATGAAACTGTATCCGGCCTGCTGTGCCCAGCACTGCTCACACGGGGAGGAGGAGGGGCGGGGCTAGGCAGGACCAGACACCTGATAGTTTCTCACCACTAAAGAATGATTGGAAAGGGATTAGGAATAAAGGGACAGGGGGCAACTCAGGTGGTTTAGACTAGAGTGTGGGCAGCCAAGGGGAGAGCATTGGAAGGGCTAACCCATGGGGCCATACCCCTGCAGTGAACACAAGGGACCCTTCATGGAGACCAGGTTCCCTGAGTCACTCTCCTCCTTGCTCACTCACCACACTCCCCAGGATCATCTCTCCTTCGTGGATGAAGTCACTACCAGTCTGCCTATAGCACACAACTCACCAGTGCTGTATCAAGACTGGACAACTGGATTCTCCAAATCCAGGCCTCTGTCCATGACCGGCCTCAGCCGCAATGAAGTCACATGTCACATATGCAAGCTAGACTAGGATGCTAGACACAAGGATAGAAGGTGGTATTCCTGGACAGACTCGAGCCCATGATGAGCTTCTCTGAGCTGCCAAACACGGTGCTCACCCACAGTGCTAGCTATTGAGAGGCTAAAGCAGGAGGATCGCTTGAGCTCAGAAATATGGGGCCAAACGAGGGAAAATAGCCATCTCAGAAAATAAATAAGGGGCTGGAGAGATGACTCTGCAGTTAGGATCATTAGCTGCTCTTATAGAGGACCTGTATTCATGTCTTTAAGCCTGCATGATAACCTAACAATCGTTTCCAACTCCAGTCTCAAGATGATCCAACGACCTCTTCTGGCCTCTGCAGGAACTGCACACGTGTGATGCACAGACATATAGGAAACATACAAACAAACCATGTAGGGCCCATACACATAAAACTAAAATAAAATTTTAAGTTAATAAGCACTCTGAGTTTGTTCCTGTTGGAATTTTCCATGGCACCTGTGGGGGTGGGGGTGGGGAGGGCTCCTTGGACAGCAGGGTTTGGGAGGCCTGTACTGTCCGTCGCTCTTGATCCTAGCTCTTGCTCCAGATGTCCCTGCTACTCTATGCCTAACTCAGTCCCCAACGGCAAACCAGCCTTCACTCCTTCATCCACCATGAAAAAGGAGGCCAGGGTCTACCATCTGCCTCTCCTGGGCCAAGAAAAAAGTAATGCATAAATATTCTACCACATACAAAAAATGAATACAAATTTTAAAACGATGCATAAATGATTTTAAAAAGGGAAATAATTTAAATCCTCTACCCCCAAAAAGCTCTCTGAACCCCCACCCCCACCTTTACTAGGGACTCTAAGGGCTCTGTCTATATCACAGTCATAACACTTCTTCTATTTTATTTAACATGCCTATTATGCATGCTTGTCTATCCCAATGGGATTCTGAGGGTACAAGCAAAACATACACGCTTCAGTCCCACCAAGCTCAGTATCTGTCACATAGAAAGTTCACATCATGCATCCATTATACTAAGCAACTCCACTCCGTGCTCAGCCCCTTCTGCCCCCATGTCTGTCGTCACTGTCCTCTGGAGATCAGCCTGTGGCCAGTACCTTGCGTCTCCTCAAACTGCTTAGAAACTCTCCTAGCAATGCTCTGGTGCGCTCTGCTCGGACGCCCTAGATCATCTACAGGGACCTAGTTATACTATGAGGTCTGCTCTCTGTGTCCCACATCTCTCTGAGTTGTCATCATTAGGGGATTCCCACCCCATCCAATATCAATTATCAGTCCCTGGGTCCCATTACCAAATGGGAGACTCCTAGGGGAGAGTTAAGCACCCCTGAACCCTGGAACCTAGCTACGCACCTGGTTTAGCTGCACACCTGGCTTATATTAGATACTTTATAAATGTTTATATTAGATACTTTATAAATGTTTATGAAGTGAACTGTTAAACCCCGAGCACATCTCCCACTCGTCAGACCCTTCCCGAGGAAATCAGAGAAAAGTGGAAGAAAGTGAAGGACATGATTGAAGGTGGACGGAAGGAAGGAGGGAAGAAGAGGGAGAGGGGGGAAGAAAGAAGGGAGGGAAAGAGAGAACAAAGGAGGGAGAAAAGGAGGAGGGAATGGTAGGAGGGAAGGAGAAAGAAAGGGAGGAAGAGAAAGGGGAGGGAAAGAGGAAAGAAAGAAGGAAGGGAGAAGGGTGGAAGAAAGGAGGGAGGGAAGGAGGGAGGGAGGGAGGGAGGAGTAGGAAGGAAGAGGGGAGAGAGGAAGGACAGAAACTGAGGAGGGAGCAGAAAGAACAGGGAAGATTGAAAGTCCACAGAACCAGCGCCTAGGGTTCTGCTTCAGCTGATGGGACACACCCCTTCCAGTGCCACCCCATGCCTCCTGGGGTATCTCCAAGAACAGCCAGAGTTCTCCCATGTCACTTCCCAGGTGGGGTCTAGGACAGAGGCACTTGAGACCCAGCCTCACTTGGATTCAAATATCCAAACTTGTCAAGGCCCTCATGTGTCACCAGAGAACTCTGAGGGCTGGGCTCCACTGCACGGTCAGTGAGCTCGCAGCAGCTCACCGACAGCTGTGCACTGTTTGGTTTAGTGATTTTATTTTGAAGACAGGGTCTCTTGTTGTTCTTATGGAAAGGAGAGGAGAGGCCAGTGGGGCGGGGGGGGGGGGGGGGGAAGGGGTTGTGAGTGATGACAGTATCCTGGGGGGATAGTGAACATCAGGGGGAAATTACCTTCCTGATGACTCAGAAACAGGAAATGGTGACCCAGAGGCAACACACGAAGGGCAGGCATGCACATATGCGATGACATCACTTCCCTTTTGTGAGGCATGGAAGTGGACGAGGGGGAAAGGCAGCAATCAGAGAGAGGGGCGGGGGCGGGGGTCTTCTGCGTGTCTTTGCTCACATCTCCATCTCGCCAGCCCCCATTCCTGACGTGAGGGAGGGATTTTGCCTATGACACATGACCCATTTCCTCTCTAACCCTCTCAGATTCTGGCTAAAAATACAAGCTGGGGTGGGGGGGTGGAAGAGAGGGTCCGCAGATGCTCACTCCCTCAGAGCCTAGCACACCAGTGATGGCAATCTGAGCCGTCAGCACAAGGAACCTGGCTCCTAAACCCCCTCGAACTGCCTTCCTGCTCCTAGAGCACAGGTGCGACCCCCCACTGTCTCTTTGGCATCACTAGCAAGGGCAGGGTACCACCCCTAGCAGCCAGCAGCCGTACCCAGAGCAACAGTGGAGAGACTCAAAGGTGTGCATCTAAGCATCCAGAACGGCGCCAAGCTCAAGGACAGCAGAGGATTCAGTCCAGGGCAAGGTGTACAGTACCCATGCAGTTAGATGAACAACCAGGGGCCAAAAGTCCCTTCTCAATCTTACCACAAAGCGGGGTGACCAGACTCCCATGTGGGCCTATTCTGCCAGGCACTGGGACAACCCAACCCCTCAGTCTTCAACCGCAACGAGGACTTTCTCCATCCACAAGACTTCAACTTTGCGTCGAATCCTCTCTGTTTGTACAGCCTTGTCCTCTACCCCCAGGACCCAGCAGGTGTAGGAGTCCCAGCAGAGAACATGTGGGGAAGGAAGTGTGTGAATATAAGTCAGCATTCCACACACAGCAGTTCACTCATGGTCTGCTCTCCCACGGAGAGTGTGGGGGTTCAGGGTGACACACACAGCGCAGCTGTAGTGTCTGTGACAGTATACAGACCAAGGACAGAACGTCACATACACCAGCACAGACAGCAGAGCCTGACCTGGGCTTTGCCTCCATTTATCTTTGCTGTCTCTCTTCTCTAGAAGAGAATAAAACCGAGGTGCCACCCTGCTTAGCCAGCCACTTGTTATTTGTGCCACTCACAACAAAACAGGCAGGATGCCCTGAACCCAGTCCGAGGCTTCTTGGTATCCTGGGCTTCTTCCCAGCAAAACTAACACTCACACTTGAAACAATGCCTATGGGTGAGTGTCCAGGAAGTCACCTCAGGGGATGAAGACGTATATCCAGAGTTTTGTCTTCGGAAAGAACTAATGGAACCAAGTGAGTGTGGGAAAACTGTGGCCCTGGGCATCACGTGGTCCACCCGAATCATATGGTGCTCCCTATACCGTCATGCTGTCCTCACCTCTGGAACACCCAACCCTTGGCCTGGTGGTTGAACCATTTCTTACTCAAGCAGAACTATCTACTCGGAACATGTTTGAGGTGAAAGCTGGGGTGGCGGCCGTGTTCAAGGTGGGTCACTGCAGTGAGGCAGACTCCATAGTCAACTGCAAGAAAGGACAGAAAACGTGTTGGTATAAAGAGAGGGTGTTTTTTGACTGTTACCTAATACTGTCCTAACATTTACTCCTGAAACTAATATCGCCATAGAAACTGAAGCTCAGAGAAATTGTAGCACCCTGCACCTCAGCATACGTCTCTAGCAGGGGCAGTTTCCCCTCCAGCTCTCCCTGATGTCTCTGATGTGCAGGAATAGGGCATACACAGGTGCCGCAAACCACCCATCTTAATGGACTCTGACCAGCTGGGATGGAGCTCAGGGATAAAGTTCCTTTTGAGAATGTACAAGGCCCTCAGGCTGTCCCCAGAGCCTCAAAAGAGGCTCTCTCTCTCTCTCTCTCTCTCTCTCTCTCTCTCTCTCTCTCTCTCTCTCTCTCTCTCTCTCTCAGGTCTTTCCCATAATGAAATCAGAACCTGAAACACTAGGTACTCCTTTTTTTAAATATTGATTGATTGATTGATTGATTGATTGAATAATACATGTTGCTCTCTTCAGACACACCAGAAAAAGACATCAGATCCCATTACAGATGGTCATGAGCCACCATGTGGTTGCTGGGATTCAAACTCGGGACCTCTAAAAGAACAGTCAGTGCTCTTAACCACTGAGCCATCTCTCCACGCCCTGCAGTTTAATGGAGATTTAGTCCCACTTAATACTGCATATAACTCTTACCTTTGAGAAGTTTTTAATTACTTGCAATAAGCAGCCATCTACAAAGGGCAACGTGTAACAAGAGGCACTGAAGGATATCAAGAGGGGGGAAAGTCAAGGTTGGTTGTATTTTTCTAGATCAGGGGAGGAGGAGTCACTATTTCCAGGCTGCAGGAATAGGAACCTGGGTACAGGAGGGCTGTGACTGTACAAATCCAGTCTAGAACATGGTGAGCCAAGCAATGGCCAGCTACTGAACATGCAGATACAATGGTAGCGCACAATGCCACACCAGCTATCTACTGCTCTGTAACAAACCTCCCAAGACACCGACAAAACTGGCCATCACCCACTTGTCCACAGTTACCCAGTGCATTCTAGACTTGAAACAATGCGTTCTTCCCATCACACAATTAATCCTTGGTGTCCCTGACGCTGGAAGCCCCCAGATGACTGAATTCATAGCCAGGCACCTCAGCCAGGATGACAACAACCGGTTCAAAGTTAGATGTCTGTGTCTAGCTCCTTCCCTCCTCGCCTTCCACAGACTTTGGTTTTCTCTGTGCTTAGAGCTAAGAACCTCCAGGAAGGGGGCACCAAGCGTCTTATATTTCACAGAGCTAGAGATGGAACCCAGGGTTTCATGCAGTCTGCAGAAAGTGTCTATCACTGAGCCTCTAGCCCCAGGTGTTCTCACATGATATCTCAAGACACCAAGAAAGCAAAAGTAAACGTTGTATGGCTCTTCTGGCCAGGGCACACCATGCCCACCATGTCTTCTCAATCACAACGAACCCTAAGGTCAACTCAAATCCAATGAGATGTGAGTTCCTGGGAGCAGCATCTCCTGGGTTGCTGCCACAGTATCAAGGAGTAACTTAATTAGTTACTTGTATCCATTAGTTAACTTGTATCCAAGGCACTTCCCAGGAACCTAGCTATAGGGGGGGGTATTTAAACAGAAACCATCCCAGAGTGTGGGACTGGGGCAAAAGTGGGAACGACTGAGTTCTAAGCTAAGAAATCTGGGTAATCAAGAGTATTCATTTGGATGCAAAACTCTCCTGCAAGTTGAGCACAAGGAAGACCCCTGACAGCACCATGATGGGCCACTGGTGATGTGAACCTACATCATATCCATCAGATACTGCCAGCTCCATATGGAGAGGTGCAATCAGCAACTGATATATGTGTGTCTCCCAGGGGCAGTCAGAGGCTTTCCACATGCATCTCCAATCTCTCTCCTCTCTCTCTCTCTCTCTCTCTCTCTCTCTCTCTCTCTCTCTCTCTCTCTCTCTCATATCAGCCTACTGCAGGGTGGTAACTGACAGGAGAAACCAGAGAGCCATGGATCCCACTGCATCAATTACTTGGAGAGTCCTGTTCTTCTTCCAGTCCTTTCTCTCCCATCTTTCCGTTCCATTCTACAGAATCCAGTGGAACCTGAAACCCAACCTGTTCTGAGTCCATGTTCCCCAGGCCACCTACTCCCAACAGACTGCCTGACTGTGAGAGTGGATAAAGCAAAAGCCACAAAATGTTGCCAAGAATGTCTGATAAGTTGCTCTAAGAGCTGCAGCCCTCTTCTGGTATTCTCCCCTTCGGGCAATCAGATTTTGCTCCTCTGAAGACATGGACTTTTATCTATAGTGACCACTTCAACCTTAAACCATTCCTCAAAGTAAATAAGATAGCTCGGTGGTAGGTAGGTAGGTAGATGGATAGATAGATAGATAGATAGATAGATAGATAGATAGATAGATAGTCAGATAGATAGATAATGTATGTATGTATGTATGTATGTATGTATGTATGTATGTATGTATTAGAAACTGGAGCAAAGTACAGTTACAACACCTTCCACAGAGAGCCAGCTCCCAGGATTCACCTGTTGGATGGGATCAGGATTGTCCCATCCAAGTCGAAGGCCAGCAGCCCCTGAGATCAGCTGTTGGGGAATACCTGCCATTGTTTGCCTTCTCAACGCTGTCTAACATCCCCGAGGGTCTTCACTACCCACAATGCCCAGAGTATCCTACCTGACCAACCTCCACACAAAAAATTTCTCTGTGCTTCTAAATTATCCTTTCTTCCTAATATTAAAAGTCTGATTCCCCAAACTCTAGAGACCTACAGCGTGGTGAGCAGTCAGTCATTGTTATCTGAGAAGAGAGCTCTTCAGAGTTCTCGCCACAGAAGAGGGAGGAGCGTGAGCAAGATGGTGCATGTGGTAAGGGCACTGATAGACTTGAGTCCGAACCCCAGAAACTATGAGATGGATAGAACTTGCCCTCTGATCTCCACGTGAGCACACAGGCACAGGCACTCTCACACACAAACACATGCACACAGTAAAATAAAATAAAATAAAATAAATAAAATAAAATAAAATAAAACATGAAATAGATGCAAAGGGGGGGCAGAATAGAAGCTTAATGGTTTGGCAGTATCAAATTAACTTGACTATGATCATTATTTTACATTGAATACATAGATCATCATGTTAAATACCTCAGATTAAAGCTGTACAATTTTCATTTGTGAATGGCTATCACAAACCTGGAAGGACAAGAATTAGACATCAGTGGGGTTTCAGCTGGCTTACGGTGTCACTGACTGCCTGTTTGATAAGGTCTTGATGACCCAGACAACGAAATGTGTCCTGCATCTCAAACTGAGGATGAGAGGACATTTGTAAAGGATGAGACTCTTCCTGGAATTGCCTTATTTAAAGAAAGTGTGAGGCAGAGAGTAAAAAAGTAGAAGAGCATGGGCTACGGACAGACCCTGACGTTACCACACTTCCTCTTCCTCAGGTTTTCAAAGGTTATCCTATGTAAATGTCAGCCGCCAACCATGAGGACTCTTTGTGTACACAGAATTATACTGTCATGCCTGGAAGAAGGAGAGCCACATGTCACTCACATAAACAGCTCACCCGTGACAGCCCCACCACTGTAAACCGTTCTGAAATACCCCAGAGGTGAGGGTTATTTCCAGCAACACTCATCTCTGACGTCACTCCCTGCATCTGACAACTGTGACTTTTTCCGCTGGACAATGGCAGATAACTTGGGCCTGGGGCAAAGGCTGGGAGCCAATAGCTTTCAAAGAGAAAAATAAATTTAAAAAGTGGTGGGGGGGGGGCGAGATTCACAATTAACAAGGAGCGCCATCTAGGGGGCTTAGACGGTAAAACTCTTCTTCAAGCATAGACCTGCCTGGGAGTCGTACACCCACCACCCTTGACCGCACTTCTAGGATCCTAGACATTTTTCCATCTTCCTGAGGGTCTCACTGGACAAGTACACCTGAAGCTGCATGAGTTGCACTGCATAGCCTTGCCAGAGTCCAGAAGATGGCTAATAAGGCACTGTAGACGGAGGTCTGCTTAGAGCACCTGGGAGCGTATGAGGACTGTGACATTAGAAGTACTGTGGTTCTGGGGCAGTATTTTTTTTTTTTAAATAAGCACACATATTTGCAGGTTTTCCCAAGTGATCATTTTATAATTAGGATAACTAATAGTTCCGTATTTGAGGATGAGATTCATCACTACTTTTTATTTACATAATAGTTGTCTGTATCTGTGGGTTATGGTACCTTTTAAACACACATGAAGTGTAATGGGAAAATTTGTCATCCATGCAAGAGTGCAGGTGAGCAGAATTTTCTTTCCTTTTTTTTAAGATTGTGTGTGTGTGTGTGTGTGTGTGTGTGTGTGTGTGTTGTAGCTGTCTTTAGACACGCCAGAAGAGGGCATCGGATCTCATGACAGATGACTGTGAGCCACCATGTGGTTGCTAGGAATTGAACTCAAGACCTCTGGAAGAACAGTCAGTGCTCTTAACTGCTGAGCCATCTCTCCAGCCCCAGAATGTTCTTTTCTTCAGGCCTTCATGCCTAAGGGGATGCCTTTCTAGCTAGGAGGCTTAGTCCATAGCTTAGAGTATGAGGCTGTGCACAGTAAACAGACAGCAAGCCTATCTGAGCAGGGACAAGATGATGAATCGGAAGTCAAACATCTGAACAAGCTGGTGGTAGGTAAGCATGAAGCAGGGTTAAAGGAAAAGCCCAGAAGGAAGAAAATGGAGCTACGCAGAGGAGCTGCCGTCTTTTTGTTGCCCCTCCACAATCTCCCAACAGGACTATACAGTGTGGTATCCTTCAAGGCTCACTTCCACAAATTCTCTGGCCTTGTTATGAGCTCAGCTACCATGGCTTCTGAATCCTGGGCCACCACTTTCCATGTGCTCAGAGCCTGCCAACTTGACATGCTCCAGAGAGATTGAAAGCAAAATAGACTGGCTGCTGAGAGAACAGAAAAAGAAAGCATGGTGGCCTTCTCCCCGATACCCCAAAACTAGAAACATAAGTCTTAGCTCCTGGCTGGCTGCCTGTTAACTATTACAGATGGATATCAGGGCCCAGAGAGCATTGCCCAGTATTTCCACATTCATGTGTCCCAGAACAAGAAAATGGGCAGGGACGAGTGGAAAGTGGTAGATACACACAGTTTAGTAAGAACCAGAAAACTCACAGGGGAAAGGGGTGGACTAGAGCTAACAGAAAGGGTAAGGTGTTCAGTGGCAGGTTGGAGAGGTGGCTTTGCAGTTAAGATCATTGGCTGCCCCTCAGAGACCTGGGTTCGCTTCCCAGCACCTACATGGTGACTCACAATCACTCATAATTCTATTTCCAGAGGATCTGACCCCTACTTCTGACCACTGAGGCACCAAGGATGCATGTGTTAGACATACATCCATGCATGGAAAACATTTATATGTATAAAACAAGATTTTAAAGAAGAGGAGGAGGAGGAGGAGGAGGAGGAGGAGGAAAGTTGTTCAATGGCATCTATGGCCTGCATATTGGGACCTTTGTAGGTCATTTATTCTGTGTGTACTTTTTCTGAACATGCTGTTAGTTACAACATTAACCTTCACAGGAAGGCGTCTCCAGTCTGGTTTCTTTGTATGCTCATTTTGTCTCCACTCTGAACCCTGCTTTCCTGCTACAACACAGTTGAAAATTTTGAAAGTGGTGAATAAATGCCTTTGTTTCTATATCTTCCCTAACTCCAAAGAATTTTTTATTATTATTTTATTTATTTACACTCCAAATGTTGTCCTCCTTCCCTGTCCCCTTCACAGAGTTCCTCACCTCATCCCCCCTCCCCTTTGCCTCTGAGAGGGTGCTCCACCCACCCACCCACCTACCCTTACCTCACCCCCGCCCCAGTATGCCCCTACAGGATTAGGCACACTCTTTCTCACTGAGGCCAGACAAGGCAGTCCTCTGCTACATATGTGCTGGGAGCCACAGACAAGCCCATGTATATTCTTTGGTTGGTAGCTTTGTCTCTGGGAGGTCCCCAGGGTCCAGGATAGTTGATTCTGCTGTTAGTCTTCCTATGAGGTTGCCATCCCCTTCAGCTCCTTTGATCCTTCCCCTAACTCTTCCATAGGGATCCTTGACCTCAGTCCAATGGTTGGCTGTGAGTATCTACATCTGTCTCAGCTGCTGGTAGAGCCTCTCAGAGGACAGCCACGGCATCAGTAATAGTGTCAGGGTTTGGTGCCTGCATATGGATGCAGGGCTCAATGAGTATGACCTCAGCTGAAATGCCCAACAGTGGGGAGATGGAACCTGAAGAGACCATGTCCAGTAAACAGACAGGGCCCCCAGGAAGAGGGATGGGGCCACCCATCCATCTTCAAAATTTTTGACCCAGAATTATTCCTATCTCCAAAGAATTTTGTCAAGATAAGCAGATGCATGTTTCTGCCCAGAGCAAGTCAATACTGTTATTGTTCACTGTGCTCAGTGAGGCCCAGGTATGTGATCTCTTGACTATCTAATCTCACTGTGGCGATACATTGTAACTGTGTCCTTATGCCGAATGGGAAAGGAAAAAGCCACTGAAAGAGGGGCTCTTGTGCTCCCTGCTTGAGCTATCAGAAGATCACCTTTGTTGGAACAAAACACAGCTCTCTTGCCTCAGAGGAAATCAGAGATAGTTTATTCCTGAGTGAGCCCTGTTAGCCCGGGAACATGAATTCAGACTGCAACAACATATCCCAATGTGGAAGACGTTTTGTAAAGTTGTTACAGTTACAGAACAAAAGAAAGTCACAAATCAGGGCCCTTGGCAAATATGTTGGTGGGAACTTGGAGGTAGGCGGGGCTATAGGTAAATGGTGGTGATCTCTGGGAAGGTTTTCGGATGCTATCTGGTGACAGTCTTGACTAGAGAGCTAATAGATTACTACATTCCAAAAGGTTTCTCTTGATAGTCACAAACATGGTGGGCCAGACACAGAGGCCGGCAGAGAAAACTCTTCCAGAGACTTGAAGACGGTTTAAGAGCATTTCCCTCTTGATCTGCAACTTCCTCAACTCTATGACCAAGAAATACAATCGCCCTTGTAGACGTTTTAACAGGGGTGTGGCTTTTTTCTAGGAACATCAGATAAAAACTGTTTCTCCACACTTGCAAAGTCAGCATGTTTACCAGGCTGACAGGAAAGCTGACGCTGACCTCCGGTGAAAAAATACGAAAGGCTTCTTCCTTCCACTCTCAGTATCTATCAAAGGACTAGACTTGAAAACAGAACTCTGACAAACTGGAATTGGGGGGCCTACACCCCCACAAAACCTTACAAAATTTATAATCTTTGATCCAGTAAGATTATAGAACTACGGTAGCAGCAAGACTCTAAATTCCATTGCTCTTACAAATGTAGGGCGCAGAGCTAGAGACTCCATGTAGGCGCCTGTCCCAGTGTGCAATGTGTCTCATACTCAAAACAGTGAGTGCACGAGAACCAGCCTTAAAATAGCCACTGTTTATAAGTGCTCCTTTAAAAGATTTGCACATAAACAGACCCTTAGATGAACCTTGACTTTGTTAATATACAGTTTCCTCGGTAGTCAAAACCCTTATGAAATCAGCAAAAATATAAGCAATTGTCTCTTTTGGTTTGGTTTGGTTTGGTTTGATTTGGTTTGGTCTGGTTTGGTTTTTGAAACAGTTTCTCTGTGTAACCCTAGCTGTCCTGGAATTCCCTCTGTAGAGCAGGCTGCCTTTGAACTCAGAGATCCTGAGATGTCTCGGCCTCCCGAGATCTGGGAATAAAGAACCATGCCACCACTGCCTGAGAGAAGCAATTGCCTCAATAAAACATGAAAGCCAATTGCAAATGTTACACAAGAAGCATATTTTGAAGAAAGCCTTCTTGCTTTAGACACAGAAACTAGGGCTCTAGTTTTGTATTAGTGCACTAAATTTTGAAAATGTCTCTTTACATTTTGAAGCATCTTTTATAAAACTTTTTGATAATAGCATCAATGATCATAAACTTACCTCACCTGGTCATATAAGCGATTTTATTGCACCTGCATAAGTGTATCCCAAAATGTGCGATGGCCCTTTCTAACCAGAGATATAACATCATCATTGAAAGATCTCAGTCTCAAGTATATAGACAACGCAACAGCTAAGAGTCACCTGCTGCTCTTCCAGAGGCGCACACACAGGAACACAAGCACACAGGCACAGAGAGAGATGGAGGAAGAGATGCATACCAAACAATTTGTTCTTTTAAACCTCAGTCTAAATGGAAATTTTAAAAAACAAGGTTCTGCTGAAAGTCTTTACTGCCTACAAATCAGGTCTTCAAACAGATACTTAAATCCAAACTGCATTTGATTCTCTGTGGCTGTTACTAGAGAAACTCTGTCAGGCAGACCAGGTATAGAGGTTGCTGGCCTGGGTAACCGCCACTCTCTTTCCCTGGGTTTTCAGAATATTCTGAGCCAGCTGCCTTCTCCAGGAGCCAGGAAGATGCTCAAACCAAGCGGGTGCATGATACACTATTTCCAGCAGAGGGCAGTATTGGCTCAAACTTTCCACATTTCTCTCTGGTCTGGTGGTAGTAATGCCCTGCGAATATTTGTTTCATAACTGTTTTTTTAAAAATACTAAAAATTACCTATAAGGCCATCACTTCTTTCAATCACATGACTACACTCCTCCTACCCAACTTCACCCACTGAAAGTCGGTGACTTAACATTTAGTTGTATTCGTCCTCAGTCATTTGTAAAACTAAGTACAAATCTACTGCATTTGGTCTGGAGAAAGTACCATCTGCTCTTGCAGCGGACTCAGGTTCAAATCCTAGAACACATGTAGCAGTTCATAGCTACCTCCGACTCCAGTACCAGGGAATCCAAAATCTTCCTCTGCTTCTTCCAGAACCAAGCATGCATACATTGTACATACATGCACGCGGCCAAAACAGACACATAAAATAAAAATAATGTTTTAATTCCACGTTTAATTCACATTTTTACACATGTCCACAAATATTCTCCAGCAAACTTTGTTTTAAATATTGCACATTTATCTCACCATTTTTTAAGTGTGTTGCCTTTTGTATCTTACAAACAACTTATTTAATAAAAGTTATTGTCTTTGTCTTTCATAGTCCCTACACACAAAATAAGGGAAGCCAGCTATCCCGATGGTGTGGGTTAACTGCAGATCTTTAGCCTGCTGGTTGAATCCAGCCCTTCTGTCCTCATTAGGAGAAAGGGGGTCATTTAGCTAAACTGCTTGTGTTAAGTTATCGCCAGATTACTGGGAACCATGAGAGGGTCTCCAGTCTTGGGGAGGGATAGGGTGTTGACTGTGCCAAAGGAAGAGGAGGTTATAGAGCTGTTTGGGGAAAGGGAAGGGTCTTCAAAAGGGCTTTGCAAATGACACCCTCTGTCAAAGGCAAAAAGGTAACAGGGCAAAATAGGCAGCTCAGCCTGCACCCGGGGAGATGGAGAGGACAGTAAGTCTGCCTTGTCCTGCGCATGCCCAGCACAGGAGGGCAGGCTTTGCAAAGGAAAAATAAAATCTAAATGCATAATTCGAAGAGGAAAAAAAAAACCGAGGGAGTTTTGCAAGAGATACTGTTCAGCCTCTGGTCAGATTACAAGATAGCTGGGAATAAGAGTTGGTGATACCTGAGTCCGCAAAAGTCGGAAATGGCTAGGAGGGAAGAGAGAATACCAGACAAGAAAAGTGACCTGGTCTCATGGAAGGTCTGGAACCTGGCTTCCCTGGAAGGAAGCACACTCGTCCCCCTGCTGGCCAACTGCTGGAGCTGCATCACAGACTCCTAACAAATCCTGTTCTTTGATGTGACTGAGTAGAAAAGGAAGTAAACAAAAACAAACAAACAACAACAACAACAACAACAAAACTTTTAAAATGTGGCACCCAAGAAACAGAGTTTAGAAGGCACGTCAGTCAGTTCTATCGTCACTGAACTATTTCTCTTGCATAAAATTTTTTGGAATCAAGTAGAAACAGAGGTCAGGAGCAAAAGAGTGACACAAGACTAAAGCCAAACCGTAAAAGCCACTAACCTGGAGTGATGATGGCTCTGTGGTTAAAAAAACAAAACAAAACAAACAAAAGCCAAGCACGACTGCAACTCCAGCTGGGGGCAGGAAGGATCCACCGCTCTCTTCTGCCCTCTGCAGGCAACCTGCGAGAATGCGCACAGACCACACAATTCACACAAAGACACACACATAAACATATAGTTTTATTATATATGTGTACATAATAAACATAATACATATTTATAACATATACATTTATATGTGTATACACACACACATATATATTCCAACAATGCATAGCAGATACCAAGTTGGGTGATGCACATTACATGTTTTCAGTGAAAAGTGAAACTGCCTCCCAGGAGTCTACAGCTATTCAGTAAGGACTACTGATAGACTTCTAATCCCAGCCCAGGGAGGTTGAGGCAGGAGCACAGCAAATTTGAGACCAGCCAGGGCTACACAGTGAGTTTAAAGTAAGCCTGGGTTATACAGAGAGATCAAAAACTGACTCAAAAAAAAAAAAAAATTAAACAAGAAGAAAAAATTATTTACCTCCGGTCTTCCAGATCTGAAAGACAATCTGGGATCTTAGAGAGGCCAACCTTGCTGAAACTACAGGGGCAAACTGCCACATGTATCTCTATGTGTGTGCATGTGCATGTGCGTGTGCATGTGCATGCGTGTGTGTGTGTGCGCGTGTGTGTGTTCACTTCTGCCTTTGTTTCCTGTTTCCTGGAGTACTCCCAATGTGAATTCATAACCTTGATAGTGTAGATTTGGATCTCAATGCCAGTGTTAAATGTGAGAGTTCAGATATCTTGCTTTACTCTCTGCCTTGGTAAGATAAGTTGCCTAGCTGTGACTTCTTCTCCAGCCCACTCTCACAGAGCGTGTTACCACACAGAATCCCAGAAGTATGTGAAGAGTCTTCTACCGACATACCAATGCCTGATGAGCCATAGTCTTTCTCCACTGTCCCTGGTACCATAAAAACTGAAACCCAAGTTCATCAAGATTCAACCATGACTTTGGTGAGAGCTGCCTAAGACATGGATGGCCCTTCCCTCTTGAGGAAGGTTTCTTCCTGGTTTCTCTTGCTTGAGCGTTTGTTTGATTTCGCTCTATTTTGCTTTGCTTGTTTAATCCTGAGGATGTCATAGTTTCTGCACAGAGAGTCAAGACTTTTGAAATATTTTTCTAATACATGACACAGAATTATCAAGTGAACTCCCTGTGGCAGAGAAGCTGGTTTTCAGAATGCAGGTTCTGGTCCCCATTTACACCACTCGAGAATGGACTCGTGGGTCCTTGTTTGCTGTCTGTTACGATGATTGACACCTTGATCAAAAGCAACTTAAGAGAGGAAAGAGTCCTCTTGGTTTACAGGTTACAGTCCATTATCAAAGGAAGCCAAAGCAGGAACCTGGAGGCAGGAATCAAACCATGGAAGACCACTGCTTACTGGCTTGCTTTCCCTGGCTTGCTCAGCTATCTTCCTTACATAGTCCATGCCTACCTGCCCAAGGATGGCGCTGTCAAAGTAGGCTGAGCCCTCCTGCAACAATGAGCAATTAAGAATGTGCCCACAGGCAAATCTGATGGAGGCAGTTCCTCAGCTGAAAGTCCCTTTCCCAGGCATAGCTAGGTTTGTGTCAAACAGACAAAAGCTAACTATAGTAACATGCTTTTAGTTCAAACCCAGTGCTTTGCTTGTTTCTTCCTCAAACCCTCTGAATGTCTTAGGGCTCTGGATCAGTAGCATCTTAGAGCTCTTCCCTGTAAAGACAATGATTCCAAGGCCCAAAGAATCAACATAAAATACTGATGGTGATCAGGGCTCAAGCTCTTTCCTATACAAGAAGATTATAGAGAAATGTTACTTGGAAAGATCTCCTGTTGATCTAGTTTGAAGGGAGGAGAGCTGGGTGTTCTCAAAGGCTCAACACTTAACAGGAGGGTCGTGTTGGCATGCAGGGCACCTAAGAGAGTCAAGGAAGTCAAGGCTACCTAGCCCAGCACTTGACTTGTTCTGGAAAATATCAGGAGCCCAAAAAGAGGCTGCTGGCGGTGTGGGGGTGGCGATCATCACAGTACTCCTAGTTGGAATTGTTCTCCAGTGTTCTGCAGCTAGAAGCTACCCTCTCAAATGCACCATTTCAATGGCTACATACAAACAAAGTGACCCATTGATCCCTGTGTTAGGTATGTGAGCATGGCAGTTTGATTTTACATATTCCCAATTTTTACAATAGGCCTTTGAGAAAACCAGTGGCAACTAGGACCAGTGAAATCAAAAAGAAGAAGTGTCATATGCCAAAGGCAAGAAGGATGTTGACAAATTGGCGAGCAAATGCCCTACTAAGGAATGCAAATGACCTCTAGAACCCATGTAAAAGTGGGAGATAAGGAGAGTCCACAAAATTGTCTTCTGACCTCTACCTACATGCCCTGGCTTGTGCACACACATTCATCTACACCATACACACCTACGATAATAATGCATTATATTAATATAACCACATTATTAAAATCATTAACTTAACATGGATATATCTCCTTTTTCTCCAACTGTCCCAATAATGCTTTTGATCACTGTAGTGGTTTAAAAATGCTTGGCCCAGATAGTGGCACTACTAGGAGGTGTGGCATTGTTAAAGTAGTGTAGTCTTATGAGAGGAAGTGTGCCACTGTGGGGGTGGGCAATAAGACCCTCCTCCTAACCACATGGGAGCCAATCTTCTACTGTCTGCCTTCAGATAAAGATGTAGAACTCTTGGCTCCTCCAGAGCCAACTATGCCTGCCTGGACGCTGTCATGGTCTTGCCTTGATGATAACGGACTGAATCTCTGAACCTGTAAGCCAGCCCCAATTAAATGCTGTCCTTTATAAGAGTTGCCTTGATCATGGTGTCTTTTCACAACAATGGAAATCCCAACTAAGACAAAAGCCAAAAAAGAAAAAGGAGAAAGAAAAATCTTATATCTTAGGTTTTGTGCCTCTTTAGTCTCCCGGAGTCTAAAAATTATTCAGATTTTCCTTGAGATTCATAACTTTGGCAGTTATGAAGGTCTTAAGCTTTCAATAGAATGTGTTTTCCAAAAATGACTATGGTAATATTTTGATTTTTATGTAATCTTCTAGACCATGCTTGCTGCTGATAATGAGAAGCAGGAATCTATCTCCCCTCCCCTGGAAGCTAAGTGGATGGTCACAAAACGTTTCACCACTGAGGGCAGCAAGTGCACTGCTTTGTGGGTTCTGAGGCTGAGTCACAGGAAGGATGGTGCCTTACTCCTGCCACCACCACTCCGTCACCATAATGGCCTGTTTGACCTCAAAACCTAATCCAAAATAGGCCCTTCCCTCTTCAAATTTTCTGTCCGATATTTTCTCAAAGCAACAAGAAAAGTGATCGACATAGTGGAAATCATTCAATTTTCCAGGCTTGGTAGTGCACACCTGTAATCCTAGAACTCAGGAGGCAGAGAAAAACAGATCTCTGTGACTTAGAGGCCAGCCTATACTACACAGAGTTTTTCAGGGACTCTAGGATGTGTATTTCAATATATAGACTTAAATATATGACTTCTGTGACTACAACATATGGCTTCCATTAGAATAATAGAAAGTGCACAGCATACAAAATGTAAAAATGTGAATTTGATGTAAGTAATTTTTTAGGGACGACCACACTTACCACTTTTTTAAAGTCTCAGTTACCCAAGGAATTCTGCCTTTTAAAATTCCAGTCACCCAGTGAGTCCTGCCCTACTTTGAACTACCTACTGCATCTTCTCACCTCCCTAGCCTAATTTTGATGCACATTTTCAGAAACTGTGTGCAGGAGCAAAGCCCTTCCTAGAGAGGAAAGAAGACAAGATGGCACACTTCCTTCGTCCCAGAAAAGGTAGGCAGAGCTCTGAATTCAATGCTAGTGTAGTGTACAGAGAGAGTTCTAGGACAGCCAGGGCTACACATAGATACTCTGTCTCGGGGAGGGAGGGAAGAAAAACCAATAGACAAATAAATAAATGAACAAGAAAAAAGATTTATGCCCGGGGCTACTGGCATGGGTCAGTTGAGAGAATGACTGCCTAACATACATGAAGCTCTGTGTTTGAATCCCAGAACGGCAGAAATCAGTCATAGTGGTGCACACCTGTTAACCCAGCATTTGTCAGACTGAGAGAAATATCAGGTGCTATTCATCATAACAAGTTCCAGGATAGCCTAGGGCACATGAGACCCTGTCGAAAGAAACAAAGAAAGAAAGAAAGCAAATCAGAGAGAGAAAAGAGAAGAGAGAAGAGGAGAGGAGAGGAGAGGAGAGGAGAGGAGAG
>NC_034597.1:60137005-60169103 GCF_900095145.1 Mus pahari
GAGAGGAGAGAAGAGAAGAGAAGAGAAGAGAAGAGAAGAGAAGAGAAGAGAAGAGAAGAGAAGAGAAGAGAAGAGAAGAGAAGAGAAGAGACCCTTGTGTTTCCCTGCCATTTATGTATGTTTGCTGGTTGGTGGTATTTTTTTACTTCTCTCTTTGGATTAACTGCAAATCACTCTTCTGAATGAGAACCAAGGATGAATTCATTCAATGTCCATGTTCCACTACCACTTCCTGGTCCCCTGGCTCCTCAAAGCAGGATCATCCCCTCTAGAAACCATGATGTCCTAGATGAGGCAAGACCCCAGGAGAGAAGAAGCTGCCTGAGGATCCTGTAAGCCCTGCCTCTTACATCCTGACTTCTGAGAACACACTAGGGTAGGGACTTGGGGGTAGGAGGACTCAGCTCGTGCCCAAAGCCATCGTCTTGAAAATCTCTCAGTGATTCTCATTATTTCACCAATATAATTCATCTTTCTAGAAATGATGCCTTCCTCCCCTACCCTGTGCCAAGGAATGAATCTAAAAGCAAGAAATTGTGTGTTGTAGGGTAGAAAAGTGTCTCTGTTCTTTATGAAAGAGAAAATTTGGAAGAAACAAATGCCATGCAAAAATGCATCTTTAAGAAATATATATATTATTCTTTTATGATATTTAATGTAGTTTCTCAAAATAGTGTCACAAAAGAACATGACATGTCATTTTTCATACAGCATTAAAAGGCAAATTAAAATCACAAACTAATACTTCTTTAAAATAAATTTATTATACAAAAACATTAAAATTATAGACATATTATCAGATATAGGTAGTGGGATAGAACTCTTGTGTGTTTATATATTTCTTTTGCTTGCTGTGTGTTTCTATATTTCTTTTGCTTGCTGTGTGTTTCTATATTTCCTTTGTTTGCCTTAAGTGAATTCTGCTTTGATTCTAAAGAAAGGACGAGAGAGAAGAGGGATGGAAATCGGTTCAAGATGTTTCCCCAACGACTACAGCTTGTTGGGATGAGGTCTGGGTCTTCCCACACTGATGAACACTGATTTTTCAGAGGCTAACCACAATCTATATAGCATTCACAGGTATGCCTGGGCCTGCCTCCTAGGCAGTTCTAAAGCCTGTCACGTTGAGAATTCTAGGAGAAAAAAAAAGGGAGGGAGGGAGGGAGGGAGGGAGGGAGGGAGGGAAGGAAGGAAGGAAGGAAGGAAGGAAGGAAGGAAGGAAGGAAGGAAGGAAGGAAGGGGAAGGGAGGGAGAGAAGGAAGGGGAGGGGGGAAGGAAGGGGAGGGAGGGAGGGAGAATGGGGAAGGAGAAAAGAAAACGAACATCAGTAACAAAGAAAAGGAGGAGAAGGGGGAAGAGGAGGAGGAGACAGAGAATCCCTGGGCTTACTGTTGAGGAAGAGTGGACTGCGCATGTCTCACCTCACTGCCAGAACAACCACGGCTGTGAACCACATTCCTAAGAGAAGTCTAAGCAAAGAAGCAGGTGTACTCTGTGCTCTAGGCCTTCCCTTCCCCTGCTCACCCACCCCCATTTGAGTAAATCCACACCGTGAAATAAAAGCTAATACAGGAACTAATGCACCCAGGATTCTTAGAAAGCACTGCAGTAATTCCTGTATGCCCTGCACGGCTCACCTCCCTACAACCTACCCTCCACAAAGACTCAGGCTCCTGGCTTCTTGAAACCCCATCATCTAAGGCCCCATGCTCATCCTTTGGATTTAGGCACCAGAGGGGCTATCCCCACCATGGTCACCACAGATTGCCCTTTATTCCAAGACTCACTTCTCACTTGTTTTACCTGGCCTGCCAGTGGCCTTTCATATCTCTTTTACCTACCCCACCCCACCCTACTTCACAGGCTTCTTTCACTTGGTTCCTGTGGTGGTTTGAATATGCTTGGCCCATGGGAAGTGGCACTATTAGGAGGTGTGACCCTGTTAGAGGAGGTGTGGCCTTGTTAAAGGAAATGTGTCATTATAGAGGCAGGGCTTTGAGGTCTCAGATATATGCTCAAGTTTGGCCAGTGTGACACAGTCCCCCCATTTAGCTGTCTTCAGATTAAGATGTAGAACTCTCGGCTCCTCCAGCATTCTATTTGCCTGCACTCTGCCATGCCTCCCACCATGATGAAAATGGACTAAACCTCTGAATCTATAAGGCAGTCCCAATTAAATCTTTACCTTTAGAAGGGATGTCTTTGTCACAGCAACGGAAACCTGAACTATGACAGTTCCCAAGCCACACATCTCCCTCTCTAACCTTTTTACCTCTCTCTACCTTCTTCTTTATTGTTTTATTCCTCTTCTACCAACCCTTTCCCCTTTGTTTGGACATGAAAATTTTAAGGCTACAGAAAGAGAAAAAAGGGACACCAAGGTACAAAGCATACCTAGTTACCATTCATCAAATAGTCGGTGACTGCAGTTTTCCCAAGTTTGCCCCGTCGCCACATTATCTGCTGAGCCTGTGCCCTCTTGGCTGCTGAGCAGCGCTGTTGAAATCACACTCCTGTCATCGCATCTAAGAAAATCAACAGTAGCAGTTTCATTTGTTTGTATTTCTGTGATGAAACACTGACCAGAAGTAACCTGAGAGATGAGAGTCCATTTGGCTTACAAATTGCAGTTCATCATTGAGAGAAGCCAAGAACTGGAGCAGAGACCATGGAGAAACACTGCTTACTGGGTTGCTTCCCGTCTGACTTTCAGTTAACTTTCATTAACTGCCCCTCCTGCCTAAGAATGGTACTGCCCACAGTGGGCTGGGCCCTCCTACATCAACTATCAACCAAAAAAAAAAAAAATACACTACAGACATGTTAACAAGCCAATCAGATTTTTCCATCTGGAAGCAATTCCACAGTTGAGGTTCCCTCTTTCCAGGTGTGTCAGGTTGACAACTGAAGCTACACCAAGACACTATTGTGTCAGTTAAATCTTACTCAAACTTCCCCATTTCTTCCCATGTATTTAGAGCTACATCTCCTTTGGTTTCTCTTAGTCTTCACTATTCCATGTTTCTTTAAATAACTGTGGTAATTAGGGTTGTCAACTTGATGGGATCTAAAATTGACTAGGAAATATCTAGATTGTGGTTAGCTGTAGAGCTCTGCCTGCAGAGCCACCGTGGATCCGAACCGGAGCGTGGGAAATCCTGAAAAGAGGAACAGGGCTGCAAAGGAAAAATTGGGCTCTGTCTAGTACATCCTGATCAAAGCCCTTATCTTTAATGTCAGGACTGGCTTAAATACAAAGAAGGGTTCCCAGCATGCCCCAGAGTCTCTTGAAGTTGCCACGATGCTCTCGCGATGATGGGGGGCGGTCCAGCGGCGGCGGGCGGCGGTCCGGCGACAGTGGGCGGTCCTGCGGCGGCGGTCCTGCGATGGNGGCGGTCCGGCGACAGTGGGCGGTCCGGCGACGGTGGGCGATCCGGCGACGGTGGGCGGTGACAGTGGGCGGTTCGAGGACGCTGTCCAGATCCAGGGTTTCAGGGAGAAACTCCCAACCTGTCTGCAAGAGGCGNAACACAAGGCTTAGAGGGAAAAGCCAACAGTTAGCCTCTGAAAATGTGTACAAGGGACTCTCTTGGTTGGATTCATCTGTGCGGGAAGATCCAGTTTAACTATGGGCTGCACCATTTCCTGAGCTAGAACCCTAGATGGTATATATGGAGTGAGGTGAGTGCCAGCAGTCATCAGTCTGTTTCCTAACTCTGGGTGCACTAATGACCAGATGCCAGGAACTCCCCTTGCCAGGGCCTCCTGCTATATAAGGGACTGGACCCTTGAACTGAAAGCCAAATGAGCCCTTCCTTACTTAAGTTGCTTTGTCAGAGTATTTAGTCATAGCAACAGGAAAAGTAACTAAGACAATGACATTGACTTCACACGCGCACACACACACACACACGCACACGCGCACACACACACACACAGAATCCAGACCAGTTGCTTTGTGACTCTTGTGAAAAATATCTCTGACCTTGGCTCTGGAGAAATGGCTCAGTGGTTAATAGCACTGACTTCTCTTCCAGAGGTCCCAGGTTCAATTCCCAGCACCCAGGTGGCAACTTACAACCATCTATACCTATAGTCCCACAGAATCCAATGCCCTCTTCTAGTGTGGAGACATACATGCAAACAAAACACCCAGATACACAAATAAACCAATCTAAGGGGGTGGGGGACTCTGACGTTGGGACTAAAGGGGTCTGCACTGGATGCTCTTCCAAAAGTCCCAGGTTTGATTCCTAGCACCCACACAGTGACATAACTGTCTTTAACTGCAGTTTCAGAGAATCCAGTGGCCTCTTCTGGCCTCCTCAGACAGCAATCAAACATGTGGTGTAGGCAAAACACCCATCCTTGTGAGGGTTTTTTTCTAATCAACAAGAAAGGGAGGGATCTCTGGCCTCTCAAGATGTGGGATCATGAAAGGCGGGTTTTAAGTTTCTCTTCCTCTCAAGTCAGACTCTGTGTTTGCAGTGAGTTCATCCAAGATCCCAGCTTTGAATGGCAGCTACATGACAAGAGCCCTCAAATATTTATGTTCAGCCTAAGCCTGTCTCCTGTACTCCAGGCCCCTAACGTTTATGGACACTCTTTATCTGATAGTCATGAATACCTCAGATCCTCCAGCTGAATGTCTGGAATTCTCCCCCTCACCTCCTGTGCCTAGAATGCTTGTCTTTTAGAATGCACCACTCTCTCTTTTCAAGTCTTGATGGCCCTCCTCCTCCTGGATTCATCAATGTCTTTCACTCTGTATGTCCACTCCAGTCTGCCTGGAAATCCTTTTTTTGCTGTCCTTCAGAATTCCCTCAGTTTGGGGCACCTTTCATCATCTCCATTTCCCTGGGTCTGTGGTCACCACCTGCCGTTCGACTACCACAGTAGCCTCCTTTGGAGGCTTCCTTCTCTTCCCTCCTCAGCTCTCCTGCTCCCTACAGTAAACATGGAGCTGAGGGTCGGCTCCAACTTAAGAGAGACAGCACATTACTTCTATCCAAGACCTCCCAACATTCCTAGTAACCCTCAAATGGACAAACTAAAGCCCTTCACTAACCTTGCTCCCCCATCTAATCTCTAATTACTACCCCTTTCTATTCTCTGTACCACGTTTTTATTCTCAGTACACAGAGGCTCTGCACACATCCCAGCTTCAAGCCTTTGCTCTAGCTATTTACCTGGGGTCACTCACCTGTTTAGCTCAAACAACTTTGTTGTTGCTATGACAGAATACCTGACAGAAACAAGGTAAGGGAAAAAGGATTCGCTGTGGTCCGTGCTTTAAGAGGGTGCAGTTCCATCATGACCAGGAAGGCATGGTGGAGCTCATGGCAATAGGAAGCATGCCACTAGGAACATTCACATATCTGAGCATAATGAAAAAGAAAGCCCCAGCTGGAACTGGGGCTGGGTTGTAACTCATAAGGTTAAGTTCTGCTCTCAGAAACCCACTTCCTCTACCCAGGTTACTTCCTGAAGGCCCCATAATCCCCTGTATAGTGCTGATAGCCAGAAACCAACTGTTCAAATATGTATAAACCTGTGGGACATTGTACAATAACACTTCCTCGGTGTGGAAGTACTTCAAAAGAGGCTGTTACAGTCTGGGAATGAAATGCCTCCATAGGCTAACATGTTGAATGCTTGGTGGCCAATGGTGGTCCAGTTTCAGGGAGTTACATAGAGCTGCTTCTTCTTCCTCTTCTTCCTCTTCTTCTTCTTCTTCTTTTTCTTCTTCTTCTTCTTCTTCTTCTTCTTCTTCTTCTTCTTCTTCTTCTTCTTCTTCTTCTTCTTCTTCTTCTTCTTCCTCTTCTTCTTCCTCCTCTTCCTCTTCCTCCTGCTCCTTTACCTGTTTCTGCTCCTTCTCCCTCTCCTTCTCCTCCTTCTCTTCTCCTCCTCTTCTTTCTTCTTCTCCTTTTCCTCCCTCTCCTCCTCCCTTTCCCTCATCTTCCTCCTCCTCCCTCTCCTCCTCCTTCCAGAAGAAGTAGGTCATTGGTGGCATACTTTCGAAGGTTATACCTGGTCCAATGCCCCATCCTCTCTGCTTCCTGTCTACAATGAGGCTAAAAGCCTCTGCCAAGTGCTCCTGCTGCCATGATGATCTACCTCATCATGGGCCCAGAACCAACAGAGTCAAGGATTGTGGACTGATATCTGAAACCATGCCCAAATAAATCCTTCCTCTAAGTTGTTTATATCAGGCGACTGCTGTATGTAACCTTCCTTCTTAAAACTGCAGGTACTCACCTGAACACACAATGTCCCCAGTATGTCCTTTCCTCCATACCCTGTATCGACTCCTAACCTGTCACACAACCATGTGTTACAGTATTGGTTTTAAAATCTTGGTGGCCTTCTCTCCTATAAGCACCCTGAGAGGAAAAAATCAAAAGGAGTTGAACAAAGACCAGAAGGATTTATAAGGACATCCAAAGATGATATGTAGATAAGGAGTCGTATAGACACAGAGGAAAAAATCCAAGTCCCTGGTTAACATGAAAGTATTGACTGCTATCAATAATCACCCCTTTGTTCAAGGTGGGAAAGGAAGGCTGTGGTTCCAAATGAATGGCTTGTTATTAAGTTAACCATATTTATACACAGCTACATGGCAAGGAGTCAGCTAGTAGAAAGGAAATGTCCTTTGCTGGAATCCCCAGAGGCAACAGTACAGTACAGGTATAAGAAAGAGGATCGAAAGTCCTCCGCCAAGCAGAAGCCCTGGCCTCCAACTTCTAAGACTGTTCTCAGCCCTATTTGATTTCCCTGGGGTTGTCTCTTCTACTTGTTTTAATAAGCACAGTTTCAGCATTTCCCCTTCATTCTGTTCCAGACAGGCAGAGAGACTGAGAGGAGATCCCAAGTAAAAATTTAAAAATCTAAATAATTAAGAGTTGCCTGCTTAATCAGAGCCAAGCATCACATGATCTTTCTACTACCCCTGTTCCCTCATCTCTCCTGCTTGCTAGGACTTGGGAAAGAACAATGGATAGCCAGCTTGACTAAGTTTGCCTCCTTCTAGCCAACCCCCTACAAGCATGCCCTAGGTAGGCCCTCTGAACACAGACGCACCCCTGTGCTGCCCTAGAGAGGCACTCGGGTACTAGGAGATCCAAATGACAGTAAAAGTCTGAGGAGTCCTACCAAAGGCTCTAGATGTCAGTCTTTCCAGCATCAATCTGTTGCATAAAATGGCTCTGCTCAGAACAAGAGCCCTCCCTGGATGACATTTAAATGAGTCCTTTACCCTGTTACACTAGCCCAGCGTCAGACTGTCTGGGAGTGGGTGGAAGGGGAAACACTCTCAGTTATCAGGATAATTTATCTACCGAGCACCAAATACTAACTTGTGTCTGTGTCTGTGCCTGCTCTACCTGGGTCCGTGTGGTAGCCCACCCCCAAACCCTTTAAATGAGACTAATGTTGTGACCAGTGGCCACTAGGGACAAAGTAATGGAGTCCCCCCAGCAGCCCTGGCAATCCATGAACCATGCCTTTTCCCATGGTTGTTTTGTTTTGGGAAAGGATCTTGAGGCCGAGTGAGATGGCATAGAACTATAGTCCCAACACTCAGGGGAGACAGGGGCAGGAGGATCTCTACAAGTTCAAATCCAGCCTAGTCCACAAGCCAAGATCCAGTGCCACATAGGGAGAACCTGTTTCTAAAACGAAGAGGAGGTGAACTGCTTGCTATGTGGTCCTGACTTTGCCTCAAACTCAAAATCCTCCTACCTCGTTTTCATCAGTGCTGGGGCTACAGGCACGTTCCATCATGCTCCTCCCTGTGTGTCTGAGAGAAGTACGTGCAAGCTCTGGTCCAGGGACTCTCTGAGGAGTTTCCACTCTCTCTAGTATCCATTCAGAGTCAGGAAGCACTGAAGCCCACAACTGTATTACAAATGAAATGCCTCCCATGCAAGTAAACATGAGGAAGTGGGTAGACCACAGACACCTCAGGAGGGCCACACTGACAGACCGAGGGCCTTAGGAGTGAGCAATGCTGTATAGAAGGAGGATGTTCTGAATGACCTCCTAGAACCTGGTTCACATTTTATTTAGCCAAGAGCCTGAGAACCTGGAAGTTGGTTTAATAAGTACACTCACCTCAGACTTGTCCCCAGTCACTTACAACAGCATCAGATCGACAAATCACCTCAGCAGGGCCAGGTTTTTATGTATTCTAAAGGGTGCGCTTAAGTTATCTTTTAAAAAATAAACTCCTAGGGGGGCTGGAGAGATGGATCAGTGGTTAAGGGCAGTGACTGCTATTCCTGGGGTCCTGAGTTCAATTCCCAGCAACCACATGGTGGCTCACAACCATGTCTAATGGGATCCAGTGCCCTTTTCTGGTGCGTCTGAAGACATTGACAGTGTACTCATATACATAAAGTAAACAAATAATCTTTTTAAAAATTAAACTCCTGGGACTGTCTCCATGGCTGAGCAGGGAAATGCACTTGCTACCAAGCCTGGTGCTCTATGTTTGAACCCTAAGACCTACATGGTGGAAAGAGAGAAGTGGCTCCTACCAATATCCCACTGCCCTTCAATAATGGGGGTGGGGGCGGGAGGAAGAAGGGGAGGGAGACACATAGGGGAAATGCTGTGTCTACAAAAGCTGCCGGTACAGATCAGGGTATAGTTCAGCCTGGCATGTGCACAGGTTCTGATTCCCACCCTCAGCAACACAAGAAAATTAAATCACCCCAACAAAGCAGGCATATGCACTCAGTTCATAAACACTCTCATTTCGGCATCAGTGAAGGCAGGCATGATGTCTTGTACATTCTTGGAAAATAATCATTAATGCTAACCTCCTACATAGATGCAATTTGGCACAGTGGGCTCTGCCCTGATAGAGCACTAGCTCACCAGGCTGAAATCTATAAATGAGTTACTGGCCCCACTGCACCTCAAAATCCAGTTCATTATCTCAAAGAGATATCGATGACATCATGGAAGCCAATACTGAACTCTGGAAGCTAAAATCGGGCACACACTGTGTGAAAACCAGCACCCGTTCTGGGAACATCTGTACAGCTCTGGCAGCAGGATCAACAGGGGCTGAGGGGCACCCTGGAGTGAGTACAGAGCAGCCTGCAATCCCAAACTCCACTAGACCAAGCAGAAAGATCACAAGGTCCAGGCCAGCCTGGGCTACATAGAGAACCCAAATTAACAAAGCCCCAGCTGCGTTCTGTAGTTCTTCCAGAGAAAGCTGTAGCCTACCCTGGATCTGCTCCATGCTACACATGTGAATGCAGGGAAGCAATGACTAACCCTAACCCTAACCCTAACCCTAACCCTAACCCTAACCCTAACCCTAACCCTAACCCTAACCCTAACCCTAACCCCTCTGGCATGCTCTGTGGAATTGATCTGAACACATATGCACATGCGCGCGCGCGCGCGCGCGCACGCACACACACACACACACACACACACACACACACACGCACGCACGCGTGCACATACACACCAGATCTAGAGTTTATTTTTCCATGGCTTGCTGGTGGCCTTGCCCTATCAGTGCTTGACATTAGGTGGCTGGTGCTGGAATGTTAATTGAAGCTGAGCTGGGAGTTGATGCTGATAAGCGTTGCCTAGCAGCAGGACACTTGGCTCCACCATCCCTAGCAACCTCCAAATCCCCTGCATTTTGGAGCTCTGTCTTGTTAACTGTGATGAGTTCCTCTTTCACAGAGAAGGTATAGAGCAGAAGGAGCTGGATGCTAAGGGCATTGGTGAGAGAGGGGGTCCACACTCTCTGTCATGCCAGGCCTGGTGTAGCTAGCATGTGAGAGCTGGAGATCGAGATCCCAGCCAAGTCTGAAGTACGAACACAGATTGATGGCAGATGACAGATGTCTAGATGATAGATAAATAGATGATAGAAGATAAAGATAATAGAGCAATCCGTCATACTTGCACACAAAACCTTATGGAGCTGGAGATTGAGCCCAGTGCCTTTACTAATGAACCCAAAAACACCATTTTTACACAATTTATAATTAACTAAACAATTAAAATTAACAAAGGGAATTGCCATCCTTTTCTCCACCTAAGTACTTTCTTTTATTATTTATTTATTTATTTATTTATATTTTAGCCCTGTCACTTTTTTCTTTATTAGATATTTTCTTTATTTACATTTCAAATGCTATCTTAAAAATTTCCTATACCCTCCCCCCGCCCTTCTCCCCTACCCACCCACTCCCACTTCTTGGCCCTGGCATTCCCCTGTGCTGGGTCATATAAAGTTTGCATAGCCTAGGGGCCTCTCTTTCCAATGATGGACAACTAGGCCATCTTCTGCTACATATGCAGCTAGAGACACAATCACTGGGGGTACTGGTTAGTTCATATTGTTGTTCCATCTATAGGGTTGCAGACCCCTTCAGTACCATGGGTTCTTTCTCTAGCTCCTCCATTGGGGACCCTGTGTCCCATCCTATAGATGACTATGAGAATCCACTTCTGTATTTGTCAGGCACTATGAGCATCCACTTCTGTATTTGCCAGGCACTGGCATAACCAGTTCCCTCCCCTCCCTCCTGTCATGGAAACCCCCTATCCCCTCCCCCTGCTTCTACAACAGTGTTCCCCACCCACCCACCCACTCCTGCCTCCCTGCTCTGGCACCCTAGCATTCCCCTACACTGGGGAATCGAGCTTTCATAAGACCAAGGGCCTCTCCTCCCATTGATGCCAAACAAGGCATCCTCTGCTACATCTGTGGCTGGAGCCATGGGTCCATCCATGTGTACTCTTTGGTTGGTGGTTTAGTCCCTGGGAACTCTTGGGGGGTCTGGTTGGTTGATATTGTTGTTCTTCCTATGGGGTGGCAAACTCCTTCAGCTCCTTCAGTCCTTTCTCTAACTCTTCCATTGGGGACCCTGTGCTCAGTTCATCATGGTTGACTACAAGTATCTGCCTCTGTATTTGTCAGACTCTGGCAAAACCTCTCAGGGGACAGGCTCCTGTCAGCAAGCTCTTCTTGGCATCCACAATAGTGTCTGGGTTTGGTGACTGTATATGGGATGGATCCTCAGATGGGGCAGTCTCTGGATGGCCTTTCCTTCCATCTGTGTTCCATATTTTGTCTCCGTACTTTCTTCTGTGAGTATTTTGTTCCCCCTTCTAAGAAGGACCGAAGCATCCACACTTCAGGCTTCCTTCTTCTTGAGTTTCATGAAGCACTTTCTTTAATCTCTAAATTTTCTCACTGATCTTCAGGGATTCACAGGAAGTATTTCTGAAGTTGACAGGTAAATTATTAAAATGGCCAAAGCACAGCCAATGATGACAATGATGATGATGATGACGACGACAATGATGATAAAACTGAAATATTTTACCACATCGGTCTTAGTCAGGGTTTCTATTCCTGGACAAAACATCATGACCAAGAAGCAAGTTGGGGAGGAAAGGGTTTATTTAGCTTACATTTCCACACTGCTGTTTATCACCAAAGAAAGTCAGGACTGGAACTCAAGCAGGGCAGGAAGCAGGAGCTGATGCAGAAGCCATGGAGGGATGTTACTTACTGGCTTGCTTCCCCTGACTTGCTCAGCCTGCTTTCTTATAGAACCCAAGACTACCAGCCCAGGGATGGCACCACCCACAAGGGGCCCTCCCCACTTGATCACTAATTGAGAAAATGCCTTACAGCTGGATCTCGTGGAGGCATTTCCCCAACTGAAGCTCCTTTCTCTGTGATAACTCCAGCCTGTGTCAAGGTGGCACAAAACTAGCCAGTACAATTGACCCCTTGTCAACTTTACACACAAACACATCACTAGTAAGCCTCAACCCTTAGTTTCTTATTCATCCTCAAGATCTAAACAACTTTAAAAGTCCCACAGTCTTTACATACTAAAAGTTCAATCCTTTTAAAATATCCAATATTGTTTAAAAAGCCAAAGTCTTTTTACAATTAAAAGTCTCTTAACTGTGGGATCCACTAAAATATTTTCTGAAGAGGGAAAAAATCAGTGCACTGTCATAATCAAAAGCAAAAATTAAACTCCAACTGTCCAATGTCNGGGATCCAACTCACAATCTTCTGGGCTCCTCCAAGGGCTTGGGTCACTTCTCCAGCCCTGTCCTTTGTAGCACACACCTTGTCTGCTAGGCTCCAGCTGCCTGTACTCCACTGCTGCTGCTGTCCTTGGTGGTCATCTCATGGTACTGGCATCTTCAAAATGCTGCTGTCTTCCACTGTAACTTGGCTTCAACAATAGCCTGTCATAGACACTCTTCATGGTACCAAGGCATAACTCCTTTGCATGACCCCTTCAGTCCTGGGGTCATTTGCAACTGAGGCTGCACCTTCACCAATGGCCTTCCATGGCCTCTCACAGGGCTGAGCCTCAGTTGCTCTTCGTGACCCCTTCATGCCTTCAAAGCCAGTACCACCTGGGTAACTCTTACACATTACTAAGTCCAGCCACAGCACAAGATACAACCTTGGCTATCTCTGGAACACAGCCTCTGTGCTCTCAGAAAACACTTCCCAAAAGATGTCACCTCAATGATGCTGGTCTCTTCTTAATCACTAACTTCTTAGGTCCAGCTAACCAGCATCAATAGTCCCAGTAATGCAAAGGTTTCACTTTAGTAGTTCTGGTATCTTGCTAATTACAGCTGATTCTTTAGCCCCAGCTAACCAGAACCACAAAATCTTCACAATGAAAATAGCAATGGCCCTGAAAAGAGTCTTTAATCTTCCCTCTGAAATTTCACAACCCAGGCCTTCATCTTCTGTACTGTTCTCAACATTATCTTCCAAGCTCCTACACAACATTCAACAGAGCTCTTAACACAGAATGGATCTTCTGGCCCAAAGTTCCAAAGTCTTTCCACAGTCCTCCCCAAAACATGGTCACGTTGTCACAGGAATACCCCACTATGCTAGTACCAACTTGTCTTAGTTAGGGTTTCTATTCCTGCACAAACATCACGACCAAGAAACAAGTTGGGGAGGAAAGGGATTATTCAGCTTACATTTCCATATTGCTGTAGATCACTAAAGGATTCAGGACTGGAACTCAAGCAGGTCAGGAAGCAGGAGCTGATGCAGAAGTCATGGAGAGATGTTCCTTACTGGCTTGCTTCCATTGGCTTGCTCAGCCTGCTCTCTTATAGAACCAAGACTACCAGCCCAGAGATGGCACCCCCAACAAGGGGACCTCCCCCCTTGATCTCTAATTGAGAAAATGTCCTACAGCCGGATCTCATGGAGGCATTTCCCCAACTGAAGCTCCTTTCTCTGTGATAACTCCAGCCTGTGTCAGGTTGACACAAAACTAGCCAGTACACACATTATTTACTTGAATACAAGAAGGTGGAAATAATGAAAGCATACAAGTACAAGAACAGCTAACAGTCAAACTTTTCTCACTATAACTCAAGTCAAAGGAATGGATAAAAGAGTCCAGGGGTCACTGAAAATGTAGAAATTCAGCCAAGGGGAAGAAAATACTTGCTGTAGTGGGCCAGAATCATTACTATAGAGAAGGTATAAAAATTATTAAAGGAACGGGGCTGGAGAGATGACTTTAGCAGAGGTCCTGAGTTCAATTCCCAGCAGCCATGTGGAGGCTCACAACCATCTGTAATGGGATCTGATTTCTCTTCTGGGTGTGTATGAAGACAGATCACTCATGTATGTGTAAATAAATAATTTTTTAAGTTATTAAATGGGGAAATATAGAATCTGTCCATACACATTCAAGCATACATAGGTACATGCTTTCTAATATATATTTACATATACACATGTATATGCCTCTCAAACATAGAGAGGCTACATCACTGAGATACTATTTCTTGTCCATCAGATGACTGAAAACTTAGAAGACAATGCATCCCATGGTCCACGGTATGGTAAGCCAGCTCTCACGTACAATACTAGATTACCCAACACTTCTTTGATAATATAAGGATAATTCCTTATAAAATGCATTGTATAATTTGGACCCTTGGTCCAGATATATGAAGCACTCAAGAAATATCTACTCAATGGAATCATTTTGAAGGTACTAAAATAGTCTCATGTGGATCAACAAAATTCACTGGATGTTTCTTAGGAATAAGCATAAGAAATACACTGAGTGAAATTGTAGGGGGAATACAGATGATATGGTCGCCAAGCAGCTGCATTCGGCTTAGCTTGAAAGTGCGAGGAGACTCATGAGGCTCCAAACAGGTTCCACTGCCATTCTCCCGTTCTCCCTCCGGAGACGCTCCTGGGTTTGCTTGCAATGATACCTGTTTCCACATTCTACTGAAGTGTTCTGAAAGACAAGATGTACATACGCACTGAATTTAAAGATATACAGTATACATTGCATTGTATTTTTACCTTTATTATATGCTCCCATACAGATAGCCTTCACTTTCGACTTTGAACATATTGTACTTTACAACATTGATACAAAACACCCCATTGCTATCACCGTTGCTGCCTCTCCCTCCTCCCCTGCGTCCATTCACTCCTCCTCCTCCTCCCCTGCACATACCCACTCCTCCTCCCTTTCTCTTTAGAAAGAGGTGGTCTCCCATGTGTATTAACCAGCCCTGGCACATCAAGCTGCAAAAAGACTGAGTGCTCAATATGAGGGAAGACTCTCAAGGGCAGACAACAGAGTCAGTAACAGCCCCTGTTCCCATTATTAGCAGCCCCATGAGAAGACCAAGCTACACACTTTAACATGTTCAGAGAGGGCCTATGTCAGTCCTATGCAGGTTCAGTCGCTATAAGTCCCTATAGAACCGGGTTAGTTGACTCTGTAGGTTTTCTCGTGGTGTCCTTGATCCCTCCAATCCTTGTTCCCCCTCTTCCACAGGATTTATCTAATGTCTGGCTGTGGGTCTCTGAATCTGTTTCCATCTGTTTCTGGGTAAAGCCTCTCTTAGGGTTATGTTTTCTGTCTGCAAATACAGCAGAATTACAATAGCAGTGTCAGGGATGGGCTACCTCACAGAGCATGGGTCTCAAGCTGCATCAGTTATTGGTTGGCCACTCCCTCAATTTCTGCTCCATCATTATTACCCCAGCACATCTTGTGGGCAGGACAAATTGTAGGTTGAAGGTTTTGTGAATTGGTTGGTGTCTCAATGCCTCCATCACTAGTCTTGCCTGGTTACGGGAGATGGCTGGTTCAGGTTCCATATCCCCCATTGCTAGAAGTCTGAGCTAGGGTCACCCTTCAAGATTCCTGCATTTTCCTAGGTTTGCCTTTTCCTAGGTTTCTAGCTTATCCTGGAGATGCCCACCCCCAATCCAGTTCTCTTTCTCAGTTATCCCTCCCTCTGCCCACCCTTCACCTGATCCCCTTGTTTCCACCCCCACCTCCATCCAGCCCCTCCCTCATCCACTCATGATGTCTATTCTATTTGCCCTTCTCAGTGAGATTCATGGCCCCTTTTGAGCTCTCCTTGTTACTTCTTCAGGTGCATGGATTGTACCATGCTTGTCCTTTACGTTACAGCTAATATCCACTTCTAAGTGAGGACATCCCATCTTTGTCTTTCCAGGTCTGGTTACCTCAGTCAGGATGATCTTCTCTAGTTCCATCCATTTTCCTGAAAATTTCGCGTCATTGCTTTTAATAGCTGAGTAACACTTCATCGTGTAAATGAAGCATTATGTATGCATATATGTGCAAAATTTTTCATCCATTCTTTGGTTGCAGGACATCTAGGTT
The DNA here is from genome assembly GCF_900095145.1 of Mus pahari. Classification (NCBI taxonomy): domain Eukaryota; kingdom Metazoa; phylum Chordata; class Mammalia; order Rodentia; family Muridae; genus Mus; species Mus pahari. Next base: position 60,152,728 of record NC_034597.1, read on the forward strand.
GTTTCCAGTTTCTGACTATTATGAATAAAGCAGCTATGAACATGGCAAGAGCCCTTGTGGTATGGTGGAGCATCCTTTGGGCCAGGAATGTTACAGCTGGGCTTCAGATAGATTGATCACCAATTTTCTGAGAATTGCCAAATTGATTTCCAAAGTGGCTGTACAAGTTTATAGTCCCACCACTAATGAAGAAGTGTTCCCCTTGCTCCACACCCTCACCAGCATGAGCTGTCAGCTTCAGTTTTTAATCTTAGTCATTCTGATGGGTATAAGATGGGATCCCAGAGTCAATTTAATTTGCATTTCCCTGATGGCTAAAGATGTTGGATATTTCTTTAAGTGTTTATTGGCCATTATAGAGTCCCCTGTCAAGAATTATGTTTAGATCTGTACTCCATTTTTAATTTGATTGTTTGGTTTGTTGATGTCTAGTTTCTTTTTTGTTGTTGTTGGTGGTGGTGGTGGTGGTTTTTCGAGACAGGGTTTCTCTGTATAGCCCTGGCTGACCTGGAACTCACTTTGTAGACCAGGCTGACCTCGAACTCAGAAATCCACCTGCCTCTGCCTCCCAAGTGCTGGGATTAAAGGTGTGCACCACCACGCCCGGCTAATGTTTAGTTTCTTGAGTCCTTTATGTGTTTAGTTATCAGCGCTGTGGGGTTGATGAAGAATGAACTTTTCCCATCCTGTAGTTTGCCATTTTGTCCCTTTGTCTCAGTGCCTCCATGATCAATTGGTGTTCTGGTCAGGACGTTGTCCCCAGTGACAATGGAATTGTCACTTCTTTAAGGACAATTTGGTGCACTATTTTGGTTTTAGAATGATTGCAATGTTTCACATATTAAAATAATGTTATTTCAGAATTTGAAAATGAGTTTTGGCGAAAGGAACTATGCATAGAAAATCGGAGTGTGGGTGTCATGGGCATAAGCACCTTAATCTCTCCAGCTGGGGAGCTGACCTCCAAGATAAGCCAGGGATTGTCACCAGCCAATCAAGGCAGATATGTTTTCCAACAAATATTTGACAGCATGCCAGTTCCAGCCACCACCCTGAGGACACCCTATGAGAACAGCCCCATGGGGTACAAGCAATCTAACCCAACTGAGATCCTACCCAGAGCTTAAAAATCATTGGTCTCCTGGAAGCCCAGGCTGGCCCTGCATGAGCAAGACCACAAGAAACTGACTTTTGTGGGTTGTATTTGAAAGTGTCTCCAGCGGTAAAAGAATGTTCTAGGGGCTGGAGAGAATGACTCGGCGTTTAAGAGCACTGACTGCTCTTTCCGGGATCCTGAGTTCAAATCCCAGCAACCACATGGTGGCTCAGAACCATCCGTAATCTGATCTGACGCCCTCTTCTGGTGTGTCTGAGGACAGCTACAGTGTACTCACATACATAAAATAAATGAATAAATCTTTTAAAAAAAAGAAGAAGAAGAAGAAGAAGAATGTTCTAAGCCTTAGCTTCAGTTCCCTGGGATAGGAGAGAAAACGAAAGAGGGAGAGGAAGGAAGGAAGAAAAGAGTGGAAAAGGACTTTTTAATCACAGGTGAGAAGAGCCTCAGTAAGTACTGTATACAAATTCCATAGAGCTATGCAAAATAACACATTTGGGGATTCATTTATAATTCTGTCGTCTATTCCAGTCAGGGGCATGCACCTGTTGTCTCAATTACTCTAGGAGGGACGGCAGTACAGTTTCTTGAGCCCAAGAATTTCAAGACTAGCCTGGACAAAATAGCCAGACCTTTACTCTTAATTAAATAATAATAAAATAAATAAATAAATAATAGTGTCAATAATAATAATAATAATAATAATAATAATAATAATAATAATAGTGTTTTCCTTGCAAGAATGCAAGTTGGGGCAGGAAAAAGCTCGGGAACACCCTCAAAATGTGCAGCTAATCTAAGCCTTCAGTTTGAGTGTAAGCTTTCATTATCTAGATGAAGCTGATTACATCCATTTTCATTCCTCAGACAAAGCTTTTCCCACCTCATTTAAGAACACAGGTTAAGTCTTCACACATGAGTCGGGACATCTGTTTCATTATCAGTCATTCAGGGTTGTGCTACCCAAGAACCTCTGGCACCTGCTGCCTCTGGGAGCTTGGGCAGCCATTAAGCATCTGTGATTGGGATCCCCAAACTCCTGCCCTGGCAGGGCTGGGAGAGAGACAGACAATGACTGGACAGTAAATCCCCAGTGAAAAGGAACTGAATACAGGACACCACTTTGCAAGTTCTTGTGCTGGGCTGCACCAAGGCTGGTCTCCTGTCAGCAAGGGTTTGGAGAGTGAGTTAGGGGACTTCCCTCTGATCTTTGCTCTTAAGTCCCAATTTGAACAGTGCTCTCCCTTATAAGAATAAACCTTCCTGTAAAGGTTCTATGCCCCAGTATAGAGGAATGACAGAACTGGAAATGGGAGCGGGTGGGTTGGGGAGCAGGGGGAGGGGATAGGGGATTTTCAGAGGGGAAACTATGAAAGGGGATAACATTTGAAATGCAAATGAAGAAAATATCTAATAACAATTAATATTCAAAGCTAAAAAAATGCTTTCCATTATTTGAGAACAGTGGTTCCCAATCTTCCCAATGTTCCCACACTTTAATAAAGTTCCTCTTGTTGCAGTGACCCTCAACCATAAATTTATTTTTATTGGTACTTCATAATTATAATTCTGCTACTCTTATACATCATAATCTAACTATCTGGTTTTCAATGGTCTTAGTCAACGCCTGTGAAAGATGCAAGAGGGGGTGCTGACCAACCCACATGTCAAGAACCACTAGGTTGGAACCTTTTTTCAAGTTTCAAATTTCATGTGATGCTCCTTGTAAAGCAGGAAGGCATAATATTTTAACTCAGGGCCGTTTTAACCTCAAGTCCTTAAAAAAAAAAAGCCCTTTTCTTCTAGGGTCACCTCAGACCTGGGAAAGCAGGAAGCCAGCAACTGATCTGCTGCTGGCTGATCCACTGAGCCTGATTGGCTGGTCCGAGCTCTCTTCCCCAGCTCTCCAAGATCCCAAGTAATCCACAAGGATTATTAGAGGTGTGCCTGAGTAAACATCAATGAATACTATGTTGCCTTCTCTGGCACCTCTAAGAGGAGGGGAGGGTTCAATAGCACAGTTTTCCAAAGTCCAGGAGAAATCTTAATGAGCATTAAAATACTTCACTAATTTTTCCTCTCCATATGTATGCCAAGGATATATGGAATGGGATGAAGCCATAAAACTTCTACAAAGATAAAGCCTTACTAATGATGATGAAAAAAAATCAATATTAGCTAAATTTATGAACTCATCCTGTTAAGGTCCATCTGTAATGTAGGACATTTTAATTCTTACTTTGAATCATACTCCAAAAATCTAATGAATATATATATGTAAATTTAAGCATATACAAAACTAAACAAGAAAGTTATTTCTGAGTGGGAGTTTTCAATCTCCCCACCCCCAATTTTTCCACTTTTCCAGTGTGTGCATAATACTTTGATCAGAAAAAAATTAAAGTGTAAGTGTTTAAATTATCACAAGATTTGAGATCCCTGAGGGCAGAAAGTGAGGAGTACTGAGGTCTAATTAGGGGAAACACTCTAGGCATGTTTGCTAATAAGCAGGACCAACCGCCTCTGCCACTCCCATCTCTTATCTGGGTTTATGTCCAGATAAAAAGAGAACCAGAGGCATACTGCTTCATCATGAAGATTACATAATATGTATGTGAAATAATTATACAACTATTTAATAGCAAAAATCAGATTTGCTCTTTTTTTTTTTTTTTTTTTGGTGAAGTTTTGGTTTTTCAAAATTGTGTGCTATCTAGCTAGACCTGGGAGAGGGTTCAGAGACTAAAGATGCTTGAACGGGACTCCTAGGACGCACTAACACCCTCAAGTGGTCCTCTGATCTCCACTTCCATGTTTGTAGCCCCTTTCCAAGAAATAAATTTCTTAAGTTTTTGTGTTTTCTGACTGGAAATGGGTAGGTGAGTTCCTTTCGTTGAGAGTTCAGGAAATAACATCTAAGTCTTTCATATAACTGTAAATCTTCGTGAGAAGATTTAGAAAACATTTATCTGAAAATCCCTTAAATCTCATAGTGAGATTTTTTTTTTTCTTTTAAGCGATTTTTAAAAATCTTTCCATCCTGTTTTGGGAATGTAACACCAAAACCCGGTTTGTTGATCTCATTCGCATGAGCTCCAGCAGTGGGAGAATTCTCGTTTATAGGTTGTCTTACTTATTATCCCTCCAGTGGACACCACTTCTACCCTCATGAAAACGAGATGTTCCTCCTTTGTCTCTGTATGATCATATCTGCTCACTCTCTCCGTGTTCCTAACCATTCGCACACCATGGAGACACATTACACTATGCCCAAGCTGTGCCCCAGGTCTGAAGATTTAAGACTGGGTAAAATCTCCCACTTACACGGGCTTGTACAAGCTTTAAGGCAGAGAAAGGGGAAGAATCAGGGAAGAGATGGAATGAACCTCTCTCTTCACTTCTGGGGCAAGAGTTTACCTTGCTCCCCAGCCAATCCAGAAATACTTAAAGATACTTAAAGATTTCCCTTCCCTGTCAAGTGACAAGACCCCTGGCGCTGCTGCACTCAAAAAGACTTTGCTCCTCAGGCTGTATTGGTCATTAGTATCCCGAGAAGAAACCCAGCTTTGCAGCAGTTGAGAACCACACGCTTGTCATATCTTGGAGACTCCCCAGCTTTCTATCCTCAGATTTTCCTTTTACTCGAGAGTGTTAACTGGGAAGAACAGATGGGCTGGTTGCCCTAAAATACCACAAGTGCCATCCAGGTAATTCCCGGTAGCCGGTTCTAGCAGGCTCCCCTCAGACTGGACCCCTCGGGAGCTCTCTGTTGTACCCTGTTGAGATAAGGGTCAAGCCTTTCTGTTCCGTCTTTGCTTTTGAGAAATTTCAGTAGGAACCATACCTCCCCAAAAGATGTAAAGGGACTGAGGACCAACAAGAATGGCCCAAATTACCAGCTTTTGGGTAGGAAGGCTCAGGGTTAGCACGTGGTTTCCGTGGGAACCAATGGAAGACGGCGATCTTATCACCGGGTCCGGGTGCCTCAGCCAAGGGAAAACGCCGTCCAGGTCCTTGAGTGTGCATCCTGGAATCGATTAGGACTGCCACCACAGAAGGGAAAGTTGGGTGCGCAACACCTGGGCTGTGGTCGAGAACTTGTCAGCTCCGCCCCTGGGCTACGAGATGCTGCGGAGTCCTGTGGCCTCCACCCCTTTCTCTGTAGCTGACATCCTCAGGCTAGAGCGCCACCAGAACGATTCCAAGACCCCGTCACAATGGGAGTTGCATAGGAACCCAGTAAAGCCTCGGTTCATAAGAATGAACCCGGAATCCGGAAGGTCTGAGAGAAGCGACAGGCTACAAGCAGTGCCTTTTTGGTGCACCTGGGAGACAGTCCTGGAGATGGACTCGAATCCTGTGAGGGAGCCTGTAGGTAAGCGCTCTTTCCTACAGGTGTTATTGAGGGAGTGGGAGTCAATGAGGGAGAAAGTGCATCTTTTGGGGTCCCATCCTACCGCCCCTCATTTTAGGAGTTCAAAAGGCAACCTCCCTGTTCCTAGTCCTGCCTCCTAAGGACTTGAATTTTGGGATGATTCTTCCCACAGTCGCCCATCTAATAACCACAAAGAGGGGATTCCGATGGAGCCAGATTATGAGAGCTCCCCTACCCCCATACCTCATCACCACTGCCCTTACCTGACTAGCCTGAACCTTCCTGGATGAACCATCCTGGAGCATGGTAATTTATCTGGAGGCGCGCGCGCGTGCGCGCGCGCGCATACACACACACACATTTTTCTGTAGAGGAAATGGGAAATGGGAGATAAGAAACGTGTGTGTGTGTGTGTGTGTGTGTGTGTGTGTGTGTGTTGCTTTCCGAGTGGACCTGAGGGTGGGGGACCTTAGTTGGAGATGACCCCCTCAGAACTTGGTCCAAAATGCAGGGGCAATCAGAGATGTCCAGGAACCCATCCTTAGCTTGTGGAAAGAGAAGGGGCAAAGAATTTGTATCCTGGTAACTTCTATAATAATCCAGATGGTGTTTATAGGCAGGGAAAGCCTGCTATTGGAAAAGATGAAATGGACTGTCTTCTCACCCAGCCTCCAGGCCCCTGTGAGTCTTCCCACCAGTCTGAGGTGGGGAAGGAAATGGTTTGGCACAACCAGCCTCCCCTGCCAAGCCAGACCACAGATAATCAAGGCCACAATCTAGCCAAGTAAAAGGTAGTCTTCGGAGTTACCTTCTGACTTGAGGCTGTTTAGCACTGGTCCCCTACAAGAGAACATTAAATTTTGTTCCGTTCAAAAAGAAATGTATGGGGTTTGTTTTGTTTTTGTTTTTGTTTTTTTTTGTAGTGGACAATAAATATTCAGTTCCCTGGGCATGGGTCTGCTAACTTAGAGTTGCTTTTAGCTTTGCTAGAAAAGGTTGTTTCTCTCCCAATTGCTCCAGTCCCAGCCTACCCATAGGTCTTTTAACTGGCAACCCGGGGCAACCTGTGACAGCCGCCCAGGTCCCACCCCAGCCATCAGATAAACTTCACCAAAAAGACAAGGGACCTGCCTTCCCATCTGAATCTGTGCTTTCCTCAAAGCGGGCTCAGGGCTCTCTAATTGTTCTAAGAGGGCACAGGGTGCTAACACCTTTTTATCTGTTTGTTTACTGGGTTTGAGTTTTGTAATTTAACCTTGTTTAACGTTGTTGTTCGAGGAAGTAAAGAATCAACTTTCATTGTGTAAAAATGAAATTCAAGGAAGCCAGATGACACTCCCTGTTCAGTCCCCTCTGCCCTACCGAAGTTATGTTATGATTGAACCCATTAATAAATCGAGAATCGAGTTTATTTTCAGTATTCATCTTGAATGATCTCAGTTTGAGATAGTTTTCATAATTTTGGAGATCCCACAGTTAAAGTTTCTACTATCTTTTTTTTTTTTTTTTTTTTTGGATTTACCTGTGTGTGGGCTCTTTTCCGATGGGGGCTTGGAACCTATTACTAGCCTGGGGCTGGATAGGTAGATCTGGCTGACCCAGAACTTAAAGGGATTTACGGCCTTTGCTAAATCAGGGACTTTCAGTTGGAGTGTCTTGCTTGCTCTACAGTATTGCTGGTGGTCAATCTCATTTGTATTTTTAAAAATAAAACAAACCCTCTCTTTCCCTGCTCTTTGGTGCCCTCCATTTCCCTAAGCGCATAGCGCATATGCCTCTGGGAGAAAAATATTTTCTCTCAAACTTTTTAAACAGTCATTTTCCCTAGAGGTTGTGAGCAGGGCTGGGGTTGAGAGTCAAGACCTCAACAGTTCAGAACTCAACCGGGGGGGGGGGGGCGGGACCTCTTGGGGACATTTTGCCTCTCTTGCACTCTCTTCGTTCCCTTCTGTGTCTCTGGATTTCTCTCTTGTGCGTTTCTCTCTACCATCCGTGGAGACCAAAGGGATCTTAAGGCAAGAGAAACGGGCAGCAAGGGAGGAGAGATTGCACCTAGGCGGACTTGGACATAGTCACAGCCTGGCTGGGGGAAAAAAAACTACCCGCTTGCCAAAATTACCCTAGAGGAGGAAGAGACTGTTTTTTTCCAAAAGCCAAACTGTGGATCTCGACTTCACATATCAAAGAGAACCTCTATTTCCAAGCTGAGAGTAGGGGGGTCAGGAAATACCTGGTTTTTAATTCGCTCAGGAAATACCTTGTTCTTAATTCGCAGTCCAGAGCATCTTGTTTGTAAAGTGTGTTTGAAATACAGCCCCATTCTGATAGGTCCGCTCACGTTTTAAGATTCCTCACACTCTTGGACTCCCAGACACAACTGAAGACAATAAACACACCTGGTCCGAAGTCTACTGTTTGCGAAACGAAATGTAGACCGGGACGCACAGCGTACCAGACTTTATTCGGGCTCTGGAGGGTACAAAAGCCACAGAGATCGGAAAAATAGTCATTCGGAAAAGGGTAGTGAAGGGTAAGAGGACAGAGGGATACTCAGCTGCCAGGGAGAGGGCGGTCTAGTGAAAACCTGAGCCTGGTGCTGGCTGTTGATGGTGTTCCTTCCTTGTGACTTTAGAGACTTCCCCGGGCGCCATCTCCCCACTTGGAGCCAGGAACCGGATGACGGAGTGCGGCGCGGGCAACCTGAGCGGCGACGTGCGCCGAGGCGGTCTGGTTCCGACCAGAAAGCGGCCACGGCGGAAGTCCCGCGTGCTATTCTCGCAGGCCCAAGTGCTGGCCCTGGAGCGGCGCTTCAAGCAGCAGCGTTACCTGACTGCGCCCGAGCGTGAGCACTTGGCCAGCGCGCTGCAGCTCACATCCACGCAGGTCAAGATCTGGTTCCAAAACCGGCGCTACAAGTGCAAGAGGCAGCGCCAGGACCAGACTCTGGAACTAGCGGGCCACCCGTTAGCACCGCGCCGGGTGGCAGTGCCGGTACTGGTACTGGACGGCAAGCCCTGCCTGGATCCCGACAGAGCCGCATTCCTGGATCCCTACAAAGCCACCTCGCCCTATTCTTGCTTCGGCGGCTACGCGGGCACTCCCTACGACGCTAGCTTTGCGAGCCACTGCACCGGCGCCGGTCCCGGGCCGCTCACACCACTGGCCAGCTCTGGCTTCAGCCCAGGTGGCCAAAGTGCGGCCTCGCAGGACCATCTGCCCGCTACGCCTCAGGGAGTCATGGCCTGGTGAAAAGCCTGAGCTCACCTACTGCCCTTCGGTGCCTGGTTCCCTCCCACTTCCTGCCGGTCGCCTCGGGGCTGGAAAGCACTGCCCACCTTACTGACCTCTGAACTGAACTGCTAGGAGGAGCGGCCCCTGAAGACCTTGAGAACATTCTTTCCCTCGGAAGTGTAACCATGCTTTTGGCTAGCCATGTAGATACTGTGCACAAGAAATTAATAAATCTTATTCCCTTGCCTTTCCGTGCTCTTCTGGACTAGAAAAGTAATAGAAGCAACCGTGTACTGCATTATGAATAGATCCTGGCTCTGGGATTAAGCCAAGTTAGACTTCCAGGCTCTCCCACCTAAGGGGACGCTGTGGGAGAAAGCAGAGAGGATGGGGGCTCTCAGTAGTGAAAGCCAGAAGCAGGCTCAGATCTGTCACGTTAGAAACCGGTCACCTTTCTGGAAGGGGCACAAGAGCAAATGAGACTTGGCTGCCACCTTTCAGGGCTTTGTTATTTAGCTGGGCTAAGAAAGGGCAATGAAAACAGAAGGTGAGCTGTATACTGTGTGGCAGACATAAGCTCCAGAGAGAAAATCCAGCCAAACCCTGTACTTAAGGGAAGGCTGTGGAGAGAAAGTGGGTGACTTTTGCTGATGAGTGTCTGGGTAGAACTGTTTCCCCTGGAGAGGCCCCGGGGCTTTGCTATGGAAAGGGCCAATGTATGGCAGGTTCAAATGTTTGCAGAGGTGCAAACGTTAGAACCACAGTCCTAGCCCAGTAGTTTGACCTACAAATCAAAGCACACATTTGGGAGTTTGGGAGTTACAGACAATCCACTGCAGTTCCGTTGAGTGGCCTCCCTTTTCTTTCAAACATGGACCAGAGACGATGTCATAACCAGGACGCAGTGTGATGTGATGACCCTGAGTCACCCTGCAGACTTCGCAGGCCTCTGTGACACCCCTATTTGGCTAGTCTCCAAGATAAAAGCAATGACAGAACCTGATTCACACACAACGCCCAGGGAACTTCCTTCTTCCTGAAGACACTGAAGAACTCTGGGTCTCTCGGGACACCAAAGGTTTTTTCCACAAGGAAAGGGGGAGCAAGGAAAGCTCTCTTCTCCTTCTCCCTCCCTGCACTGAGCCCAGGAGTGTTGCTTTGAAAAGTACACACACACACACACACACACACACACACACACACACACACACAGCCTTGGAAGTCCCCAACCCCCACTGTCAGTCTTTCCTGAAGTCTGAAGTCTGCCCACTACTAAAGGCTGCCGGCTTTGTGAGTTCCCCACTGGCAACTGCTTGTCCCCCTGGGCTTTGGCGGGGAAGGGGGAGGGGGACCACTCTGTAAGCAATCCCGTCTTATCTGCTACCTTCAGGACCTTCAGAGCTGTCACTCCTCTCACCTCTTAATGTCCACAAGTCCCCCAAACGGGAAGCGATTGACCTCTAAACAAAACAGAAAAAGCTCTCAGGGAGATAGCCAAGGTTCCTGTCCCGACTGTCCCCAGCCCAGGGGCTTCACCTAGGCCAGGTGGGCGAGTCAATACATTTGCAGACTTCCTGGCTCCTGATCCTTCATCTCCCAGCCCATCCCCCACCCCCACCCCACCCCCCATCTCCCTTTAAGCTCACTGGTTCCCAGGCCATGTACCAAATAGAGTCTAGACAGGAGTTGTGGGAGTTGTGGGAGATCTGAGGCATTTACATTTAAATGGTTATCATCGAGTTCCTCCTTCTCTTCTTCCTCCTCCTCCTCCTCTTCATCATCACCGTCACCACCACCACTATCATTCAGAGTTGGAGAATTTACTTAAATCTTTTTAAACTTCCATTTGAAAAGCACCTAGAATTCCCAGTCTTTGAATGCTTGCCTTATATGAATCAGCTCAGTGTCTGGCACTTTCCCTTTGCTGGAAGAGAAGGTTTAAAGTCAGTGCTCCTCGGTCCTCCCTTTCAGAAGGGTGTAGGAGGTAGTTGGTGTGTCAGTTACTCTGGTCCGAGTTTAATTCCAAGCATGCTCTGTGACCTTAAGTGAGTCTTCTAACCTCTCTGAGCTAGAACTCTGACCATTATTCTAACTCCAGGCGGCTCTCTGTTTCCTAGACATGCCCTTTATTTTTTAAAACTAGAGACATACAGGCGCTGTGTCCAGAATGCTACAGAAAACATCTAGACACTGTTTAAAGGACACCTTGTAAGGTGAACAGGTTCTGTCAACAATTCACAGTAATCAAGCCTGGGGTGCTGGTTCCCCTGCAGCTCGGATCCCCACCCTCCCCCACACACACCTCAGAAGGCAGTCCAGCTGCAAAGAGGGAGATTTTAGGATTTCTATTATAGATCTGGCCATGTGGATGCTTCTTTAAGCTGTGATTTGTCTGGTTCTGAAGGGTACTGGGAATCATCCTCTGCATGGATTCTTTAGTGACTGGGCCTCCTTCCCCATGCTCTGTGGGGATTCCTCCAGGCTGTTGGATGCAACTTGGGCTAGTTGGTTTGCTGCATTGGAAGTCACTAGGTCCGTGTGTGTACTTTAATGCATGTGGTAGCTGGCAGTATAGGACAATTGTAACTGGGGGACCAGAACTCTGCTTCAATGGTGCTATTTCTCGGCATCGTGGTAATCTCCATCTGAGATTTGTCTCTTCTTGCTACTGTGACTTGGTAGGCCGTGATCTGTTGGTGGATTTCTATTCATTTGTGAGCAGTGTGTGTGTGTGTGTGTGTGTGTGTGTGTGCATCTGTGTGTATATGCATGTGTTTGTGTGCATATGCGTGTTTGCATGTATGTTTACGTGTGTATATGTGTGTGTGCATGTATGTATATGTGTGTAAGTGTGTCTATTACTAGGGATTGGAATCAGGGCCCCACACATGCCAGGCAAGTGCTCTACCACTGAGACACAACCCCAGTGCTGATTTCTATTGATGTAGCGAATACCCACCCACCACTGCCCCCATCCTTGTAACTACTTGGTCATTTCACCCAGGATTTCACTTTCTCCATCAGATGCAGGCAAGCTGACCTCTCTATCCACCCACTCAACCAACTTTAGGTATTTTTTAAAAGACCTGAAAAAGCTACAAGAGTTTCAATAAGCAAAAGTTGCTGAGTCCCTGCGTATGAAGTGTTAGATAAATACTGCAGTGAGTACCCTCAATCCCCTAGAGACACTAGCAGATGTAGGATTGTGTGTGTGTGTGTGTCTGTGTGTCTGTGTGTCTGTGTGTGGTGTAGAGGTGTTTGTGCAAACACTGTGCTATTTTAACAAAAGTTTTGACATCCATGGATTTTGCTATCTAAGTGTGTGTGTGTGTGGGGGGTAACCCTGGAAACAAAGACCCTGCGGAATGACGAATCCCATCCAACAGAAGATGCCTGCAAGGTCCCCATAGGTGACAGTCACACTGTGAATTGGAGGCGACTGTAACTATGCCTTTGAACCTCCGTTCTTAGTCCTGCCTGGACTACTTCCAGTGGTTACCAACCATGTGGTAATCAAGTAACTTTGTTTTCTTTATGCTACTAGTAAAACCTACAGAAGATGGATCAGAGGAGATAAATAGGGTCTAAAACTAAAAACTAAAACAGGATCATATAATGTTAAAGGGCCAAGGCTGGGGTGTGGCTCAGTTGATGGAGTGCAAGGCTGCATACTAATTCCTGACCACATACTGAGTTTGAGGTCAACTTGGGACACAAGACAGCCTGTTTTGAGTTTTTTGGGGGTCACTTTGTTATTATTAGCACAGAGGGACTGGGGAGGGGGATCACCAGTGAAGAGCATTTGCAGAGGGCCCTAGTTCATTTCCCAGCCACAGCTTTTTAAATTAGAGTTTAAGTGATCCAATGCTTCTTTTTTATTGGATATTTTCTTTATTTACATTTCCAACGTTAGCCCCTTTCCCAGTCCCACCACCCCTTCCCCCGAAACCGCCTATCCTGTTCCCTCTCCCTTGATCCAATGTCTTTTTAGGATTTCTGTAGGCCGGTGACATGCAGCCAAAAACACTAGAAAACCTAAGATAAAAAGCACAGAGAGGGTAAGGTGGCATCTAGCAGGAGAAGGTCCTGCAGCACCTCTGGGTGTCAGGGCAAACGACGTTTGGATTTGTTGTTATTGTTGCCCTTGTTTTGCCTTTGTATATATTTCCACGTATTCAGAGCCTCAGGGGTGCAGATCCTACATTCAGCAAGCAGCTCTTAGGAGTGGTAAGTTTCAGGCCAATGCATCCTCCAAGTTCTTTCTCCTGATGGCCTGGGGGGGGGGGCTCTGCCTTCCACTAGCTTCTATTTAGGTGTCTCTAGCAATGCCCACCCCCCAGCCTCAACCCGAGGGAAAGAAAGGCGGGATCTCCTTGATGCTGTGCAGAGTCCAGGGTAAGAGAGACAAGATGTGCCCAGCAGCTGACAGGAGCCTCTGAGTGAGCGCTCCCTCAGTCTCAGGGGCTGGCCTTTGAAGAGGCTCTCAGGCCAGCCTGCCTCCTCCCTACCATACCTAGGTGACTTCTCTCACCAGCTCAGCTTAATTGCCTGAAACCTGCGGCCCTGCAAATGGAATCCTAAGTAAGGCCTTTAGTGGGCCAAACTTTTCATCATAGCTCCTTGTTTGTTGTCCTTCTCTGTCCCTCCACCCACCTGTCCACTCACTCCTCATCTACACAGTCACCAGGGAAGCCTTTCTTGATGTCCAGACTGCTTTTAGAGCCCTGAGGACAACATCAGAAAGCGCTCGCCCTTCCTGTCTGTCACTTCTAAACAAAGTGGGTCTGGCCTGGGCATTGTGTTTCCACCCTCAGCCTGTGCAGGAGCTGGGACTCTGCATGAAATTTGGTGAGGGCACAGTGGCTGGTTAGGTTTCTTGTACATCCCCACGAGGTTTGCAGGCTTTGACTAGGAGAGTTGGAATCTTACAGAAAAGTCAAATTTTGGGGACTGGAGAGAGAGGGCTCAGCGGTTAAGAGCACTGGCGGCTCTTCTAGAGGTCCTGAGTTCAATTCCCAGCACCCACATGGTGGCTCACAACCATCTGTATTGGAATCTAATGCCCTCTTCTGGTGTGTCTGAAAACAGCTACAGTGTACTCATATATAATAAATCAATCAATCAAAAAAAAAAAAATAACGCCCTCTGGCTGCACACACTGGCACGCTCCTAACCACATGTATAAGAACACACACTCAACACAAATGCACTCACAGATCCTTTGTGATCTCTGATGAGTTTAACACACTTTCCCCTGCACCAAGAAAGGAAAACACTTAACTCTAGCTGGGGCAAACCCATCATTTAATTCACTGGTGAGACTATAGTTCCTCAACAGTACTTACAGCAGGAACACCCTTGACAGAGGGGTCTGGCTATCACCCACTGCTTCTCTCCTTATTTTCTTCAGTCACTGAACCCCAAGTTTTAGTCTCGCACACTTCTCAGCTGAAGGCCGTGTTTTTCCAGCCTTCTGTCCAGTTGGCAGTGGTCAAGCAACACTGTTCTGACTTAAAAGATGTGTGCAAAAGATAATGGGTGTGCCTTCGGCAGAAGGGATCTTCTGTCCTCTTCCTGTGGCTGGCTGGAATACTGAGGAAATGGTGGGGGGCAGCTGCAGCGATCTTAGATGCTGAAAGATCAATCTGATGGGAGATGCCTAATGCCTAACACCATAAGTAAGTAGGTAAAAAGTGAAACTGTATCAGCTTTTATCCATTTACTCCTCAACTGCTACCTACCTGAGAGCAACAGTAGCTTTCTTCATCTTAAAGCCACAGCTATTGTGGCTGTTGTAATAGTAACCAAACAAAGTTCTTAACCGACAAAGAACATAGGAGGGTAATTAGAAAAGCAACAAAAGGACAAGAGATGATTACAAAACAATCAAGTCCAAGAAGACCAATACATACCTGCAAAGAGAAAGGGCATGGGACAAGGCCCCTGGGCTGGGGAGTAGAGGTTGGCTGAGTGGAAGAAAAAAAAAACAGGATATCTACACAGAAGAATGAAGAGGGGCAAGACAGCACAAACCGCATGGAAACCAAGGGCTCAGGGTGGAAGACACAAGCTCGCCAAATAGACTCAAGCCCAAGGAGATTAAAAATGTATCCTGAAAGAACTAGGGGAAGCCCAAGTTGAGGCTTCTGCATTCGCTGCTTTCCATTAAATCCAGACGCTTTCCACAGTCATCGAAGGATTCTGGGTTTGAGCATAATGCCCAAGCAAATGCAGCCATTTTGCCAAGGGTTCACACCCGGTACCAGCTCTCAGACTCGACGTGGCGCTTCATCACAGCCTCACAGGGCAAGTCCGATAAATAAGGAATCTCGCGACTCTTTCAGAATCTGACATATACAAAACATCACCTTGAGACTCGGGTCAGAGACAGTCTGTTGAGAATCAACCTCACAAACCTATGTGGAAGGGTCACATATGAGGTCATGTTTTGAAAGCAAGGCAATTGGCATTGCGTGCAGAACTTCAAGTGACCACCAGGGGACGCCATTGCTTCCTTTTTTTCTTTTTCTTTTTTTCTTTTCTTTTCTTTTCTTTTTTTTTTTTCTCCTGGGGGCGGAGGACTGTGCCACATTCCTTGAACCTCTATGCCAAAGCCTCCAGGTTAGCAGTGTTCCTTGCTTCTTCTCAGTCAGGTGAAGCCCACCCATTTCCTGATGGCTAAGTGTGACCAGAAGACAGAACCCCAGAGGCCCAAAAATTCCTAGGAAAACACTAAGTGCTAAATGGGACTGAGCACCCTCTGATGTCAGACTTAATTGCCATGCAAAGAAAAGCATCCTTGCAAAGGTAAAGGAAGTAGGGAAGCCGGAGACTCTACCTAAGGTGACCCTTACAAATGTGTCAGGCTAGACTATAAACCCACTAACCTTGTTTGCGGGTCTTCTGTTCAGGGCAAAGAGTACATAGTTATTCTAAGATGTAACTGTTTCTGATTCTTGTTTGTGTCTATTGTGGGAATCCTTGTTTTGAGACAGCAGTCCATGCTGCTCTTGAACTCTTGAACCTCCTCCTGTCTCAGCCTCTTGAATGCTGACATGGTAGGTAGGCTCTACCAAACCCAGCAAAACGATACTATTTTGAAAAACGACTCTGAACAGAACACACTGTATGGACCAGGCTGGCCTCAAACTCAGCGATCAGCCTGCCCTGCCTCCTAGGATTAGAGGCAGGTGTGTATCGGCTATGCCCTACTATTTTCCTCTTGACCAGTCTCAAAATCACTCCAAGGGAGGACCGTCTTCCTGTGAGGTCCTTCCTGTTTGAACTGTTCCGGACTCAGAGGTGCCGCCCTTTCCTTGACTTTAGGATGCCTTGGAGAGTGGATATCATTGAGTGTTGAGTTTGGCTTAGCTCTTTCACCAAGAAGCAGGTGAATTGTGGGGTCTCTTGGTTGCAGTTACAAAACGCCTTACACTTAATGGTGTAAAAAGAAGTTCACTAAGCTTATATTTTTTTTTTTAATTTTTTTTTGATTTATTTATTTATTATATGTAAGTACACTGTAGTGGTCTTCAGACACTCCAGAAGAGGGCATCAGATCTTGTTAAGGATGGTTATGAGCCACCATGTGGTTGCTGGGATTTGAACTCTGGACCTTTGGAAGAGCAGTCGGGTGCTCTTACCCACTGAGCC
>NC_034597.1:60170094-60189065 GCF_900095145.1 Mus pahari
ATTCTGTCAAGAATACTTTAGCTGAGATAACAACATTTTACTTCTTTGTGTATGTGTCTGCTGTGTGTGTGTATGTGTGTCTGTCTGTCTGTCTTCTGAGGCCAGATCCCCTGCAGCTGGAGTTTCAGGCAGTTAGGAGCTGCACATGGTTGCCAGGGAACTGAACTCAGGTCCTCTGGAAGAAAGGCAAGCATCCCTAACCACTGCACCATCGATCCAGCCAGAAAGTTTACGTATCCCTCCCTTAGAAAAGTAAAAAGGAATTAAATAATAGCAGCGACCTTCGCCTTTCTGTCCTACGCTACCCCTCCTCTTCATCCTCCCTCCCTTTGGAAAGCATTTAAGAGAGGCACGATGGTCCTTGCCTGTAATCCAGCACTCTGGAAGTGGACAAGGATCATTCACAGTCAGCAACAGAGCAAATTCAAAGACAAGCTGGGTTTTATGCGATACTGTCTCAAAAACAAAAACAAAAAACAAAAAAACAAAAACAAAACAAAATGAAAACTCAGCAAACAGAAAAACAAAAACTAAAAACAACAAAACAAGGAGTGTTTGAGAAGACAGAAATAAAACTAGCCTGCGCACTGGCAGCCCAAGTTCTGACTTTGTCACTGATGTGCGATTTCAGAAAAGTCTCTTGAGACCTCAGTTTCCCTACTTCCAATATGATGCCTCAAGTCTCATATCTAAGTCTCTGTCTCTGTCTCTGTCTCTTTCTTTCTCTCTTTCTCTCTGTCTCTGTCTCTGTCTCTCTCTCTCTGTGTCTCTCTGTCTCTGTCTGTCTGTGTGTGTGTCTGTCTCTGTCTCTGTCTCTCTGTCTCTGTGTGTGTGTCTCTGTCTCTGTCTGTGTCTGTCTCTGTGTGTGTGTCTCTGTCTCTGTCTGTCTGTCTGTCTGTCTCTCTCTCTCTCTCTCTCTCTGTGTGTGTGTGTGTGTGTGTGAGTGTGACTCTGGCACACTTCCTGTTCACACCCTGCCTCTCAGCTTGCTCTCCGACTCCATCCTCTCTCTAGCTTCCCATGGGGAAAGGGGCCTTGGATAAACACATGACCAGAATGCAAGGTGTCCTCTGTCCTAAGACGTTACAAGGCCTGGACACTGCTACAGGGTGGTCCTGAGGGTCTGCCCTTCTACCCAACCCCAACCCTGGGTGGCCACTTCCCTTCCAAGCTGTCCAAACACCAGCCTAGCCCAGCCGGTCTCACCATCATCACTAGGAATGCCAGGCCTCCGCTCAGTCGCAATACCAGCTCATGGCTGGCAGTTTCCACACCTGTCTTATGAACCAAGGCTGTGTCATTCCAAATAGAATCTGGGGAGATATCTATTAGATAACCCAATACTAAGATGAAATCATTTTCTTTTGGTACAGCCCCACAGATTCTGTAGGTCCTGTCTAGCTCAAAGCAGATAGAACTTTCTGCAGAGCCAAGCAGTGTCGTGTCGTCATCCCATTTCCCCATGCCATGTCTAAGAACCCCCTCTGCCATCTTCTTAGCTGGCCACCTGCCCTCTGATGATCATTACCATCATTGTAGGGCAAGCAAGGCTCTCACAACCTACTCAGCGTCACGGGAGACTCTCAGAGCAACAGACAGTGGCAGAGGGGCAGTATCGAATTGCCAGGGCTAGCCAGAGCAGGGAGAAGGTCAAAGGCCCCTCCTCTAGACAAACATCCCCAATGTGTCTCCCAGGTGAGGGCCTCTGCTAAGCTGTTCAACAGATCATGTCTGGCCACCCAGTCAGAGGATAGGGACACTTCTGCTGACACAGGCCCAGCAGCTGTGGAGAGAGAGAAAAGGTGGCTGGTCGCCAGGGCACTATTGTATTAATAGCAAAATACTACTGAGCTCCCACTGCTTAACGAATCTCGGTGGCTATTCTTGAGTGCCAAGTATGAACAAGATGAGGCTGCCCACCAAAGTTCTCCAAAACCTGATCCCCAGGGCCACACAAAGAGGCATGTGGGGGGGGGGCGGGGAAAGCTGGTGGGAACAGTCCCAGTCCCCTATGCTCAGAGGTTCACAGTGTCTTGGGACAGAAGGAGAGGAGCTATGGAGCAGGTGTGGGAGCCTGGTCACTTTCTGAGTGAAGCTAAAGCCTTAGGCATGAGGGAGATGTGGAGTCCCAAGACATGTCTGGAAATCTGGGGTACTGTAGCCACCACCCCCATCACATCACACCCTGGCTCCCTCACTGACCTGCTCAGGGATCTCCCCTAACTACTCCTTATAGACGGGGCGCCCCCTGCAGGCTGCTCAGTGATCTCAGCACCCACCCCTTATAGGTGGGCATGCCCTGCTGCAGCACCAGGTACTGCCCGGGACCTTGCTAGATGTGTAGACTTGTAACTCCCACCTAGGCTGGCTGAGGAGAAATCTACAGTCTGACAGGGCCCAGGACCCTGAGACAGGCTGCATGCTGTAAGGGGCCAGGGTCCTATCTCTGTCCTCTTGAGATACCATGGTTCAGATGCCCCCCTCAGATCCTCATGTTGAAAGGTCATTGCTGTGGCAACAATAGAAATAACTGGGAATCTTAGAAGGTTTTGAAGGTTCTAGAAGCCCTCAGGGAGGGGCTAACACGGTGGGAAAATGGGTTCCTGATTGGATAAGCTTGGCTGCAGCTTCTACCCCTCCCTCTTTCCCTCCTTATATTTCTTACAGACTACATTTCGGTAGTCTGCCTTGTTATGAATAAGCAAGAAGTCACAGCAGGTGTAGCCCCTGAATCTTGGGGTCTTGGGGTCTTGGGTTTTGCCTGCTGATGTAATTGAATATACACAAGAACATAGTAGAAACAGACCCCATAATTTAGTATTCTGGGTCAGTCCCCCTCCCCCAAATAGCAAAGGGACAAGTCTCAATGCCATACTGCTGAGCACTGGAGAAACCAGGGAACTTGTTCTCTGCCCCACCCTAGGCTATGAAAGTCAAGGTCCTGACACTGCCTGGAGTTTTGTTTTGATGCTGAGGAAGATGGGGTGCAGGGGCGGGAGGGGGTGCGGGGAGGGTCTCTGCTGACAGAAACATCACAGCACATCCTCTCTGAGTGAGGACTGGGGACTAGAACAAAGGTCTGAAGTAGGGATACAGAAAGAGAAAAGAAGACAGCAAGGTGAAACTCTTGCAAAGAACAGAGAGAAAGGAGAGAAGGCCGAGTGCGAGGGCGGGGTGGGGGCGGGGTGGGGGCGGGGCATCTCTCAGGCGGCAGTGGCAGCCTTGATCTTCTTTGGTACAGATAGGGAGTGCTTCCTGTGACTTGTCTAAGTCCTCTTCCCCAGGATCCCCGCTCCCCTCTTTGTCCTATCTCGTCTCTGGACTAGCAAAGGGTCCCCACAGAAAACAGCCCATCATGATGTATGCGCAGGAGACCAAATCCAGAAAGTCCTCTTGAGAGGTATTGTAACAGGAAGGCAGATACTGAGAAAGTGATGTCATCAGCCATGGTGCACGTGTCACTCAGCATGCATGTGTGTGTGTGTGTGTGTGTGTGTGTGTGTGTGTGTGTGTGTGTAGGTCAGAGGGCAATTCGGTGGAGACAATTCTTCACTTCCACTTTTATGTAGATTCCAAGGATCCGACTCAGGTCAGCAGGCTTGGGCAACAAATATTTTACCTACTTAGCTATCTTACAAAAGAGAATTTTTTTGTCCTATGTTTTATAATAGTTTAACATCTTAGAGCTCTCCAGCGGAGGAACGGCACCCCCTCTGGCTGGCCAATTCCTATTAACTAGAATAGTGTCCATGATCACACCTGGCAGTGCAAATATGCTTGACCACTAAGCCATCTCTCCTACCCTAGGTTTATAATTTTTAAGAACTACACATGAGTGCAAACAAATAGATCCTGTTATCCCCCCCTCCTTCCCATCTCTCAGCCTGCCTCCACCTCACTGAGCATGAACATCTGTCCTACTAAATACATGCATGTGCATGTCTGCATGTAAATTATAAGGACCACTTGTGGCCACCCTTTGACACTCGAAGTTGATTCTACAGCTCAGTTTGCAACTGGAACCAGTCTGTGACCAGACTAAAACCAGGTTCCCAAGTCAGTACATTGTATATTTATGAGTTTCCAGGGCAGAAGCCAGACTAGCTGTGTTGAAGGATATGTCCATTTTTAATGTAGACAGATATCATCCAAATATGTAAATCAGTCTATTTTCCACCCACAGCAGTTACTCACCATTTGGATGGGACTTTAACAAAATCTTTCCCAATCTGATGCATAGAAAGGAATATCTAAGGTTCTATGCCCCAGTGTGGGGGAATGCCAGGGCCAGGAAGCAGGAGTGGGTGGGTGGGAGAGCAGGGGGAGGGAGAGGGGATGGAGGTTTCAGAGGGGAAACTAGGAAAGGGGATATTTGAAATGTAAATAAAGAAAATATCTAATAAATAAAAAAAGAAAGGAGTATCTCAATGTGGCTTTGATTTACATTTCTTCTTTTTTTTAAAAAATGATATTTACTTCTTAAAAATATGTGTGTATTTGAATATCTGTGCCTGCAGAGGTCAGAAGTCGGAGGCATCAGATCCCCAGAGGCTGGTATTTCAGGCAGTTTTAAGGCCTGACATGGGTCCTGGGAATTGAACTCTAGTTCCACTGAGCTATCCCTCTAGCCCCTTGATTTGCATCTCTTTAATGAGCCTGATTTAAAAAAAAAAAAAAAAACTCTCCCGTGTGCTGGTTAGCGGCTAACAGACTTTATGCTGTCTCATTAGTGAAGGAAGGCCTGTGCCCGGTCAAGATCAACATCATCAACAGTTAAGTGCAAAATCAAAACTAAAGCCAAACTGAAATAGCACTGTACCAGTGTTCGTGGCTGAAATATTGAGAGTGGCAAGGGCTAATAAGGTTTCAGATATCTGACACTTGTTGCCTATGGAAACAGTGGCACAGTCACACAGAAGAGCAGCTAGGCCTGTCACTCTGCATCTCTTGTCTCAGCTATCTTTTTTTTTCCGACCATTGTGACCAAATATCCAATAGAAGTAAATTAGGGAAAGAAAGGTTTACCTTGGCCCGTGGTTTGAGGGTATGGTCTGTCATCGTGGGAGGAGTACAGGACTGTATAGTCACATCTCAGTCAGTCGTCTCAGTCAGCCAAGAGACACAGGGATACACCAATACTCAGTTTGCTTTCTCCCCCTTGAAATGAAACTACCCATGAAAATGAAACTACCCATTTAAGGTGGATGCCCGCCCTGACTTGCCCTGCCCTGCCCCAGTTAACCTTCTTTGGAAACACTCTCACCCACATACCCACAGGTAAGCCTCACTAAGGCTCTGACCAAGTTAGTTATCCAAAGGAACCACCCACCACCCATGGTCCGGCATAGCCACTGCACCCCTGGGTAGAGAAAGGAGACTTGCTGCATTAAGTCTCTGTCACTCCCTCCAAGAACCAGCCCCAGACTGGTTAAGTAAAATGATGTTTGCTTTAGTTTATGAGTCCTTCAAGTCCAAAATTAGGGGGCCTCATCGGGGGTGCAGTGCAACTCGAGAGGAGCATGGGCTGGTGGGAAAATCCATACACCAGGGCCAGGACAGGAGGGAAAATTGGGGCTCTACAACCCCTATGTCTTCAACGATTAGGCTTCAGCTCTTAAAGGTCCAAAGCTTCTCCATATTACCTCCCTGGGGAACCACATTTATGTGTGGGCCTTGGAGGAAGCCCCCCTACACACTACATACATACATACATACATACATACATACATACATACTACCATGAGGGACATTGGAGTTGCTATTTTTGCAATTCCCAATGAACCCATAACTATTTCAAAAAATATATATATATATATTTAAATTTTAAAGGAAAATAAGTCCAGGTAAAATGCAGAGGAGAGTTTTTCTGAAGGTCTTCCAGTTATCCATCCCAGTTTCCCTCTGAAGTTGCTGTATTCTCAGGGGCCTGTCCCCTTTCCTTCTCTCCAGACATACAAGGTTCCCTGCAGAGCAGATTTCAGTTGTGTCCTGGTGCCTTAGACCACAACAGACTCTAATTGCATCCATTAATTAAAAAAAAAAAATCAGCGTAGGCTTTCCTCAGTTTCCACTGAATGTTGTATTTTAGCACATTCCTTGGATCAGACAGGGCCTATTTACCAATCCAAAGCATTGTTCCGAACCATGTGATATTTAAGTGACAGATACAGGGAGCCGGGGCTTGAGAGTTCATTTCTTTTGCCAGTTTGGTTTGTGTGTGTGTGTAGTTAGTTAGTAGTTAGTTAGTTTAAGACAGGGCCTCATTATGTAGCCCTGGTTGTCCTAGAATGTCCTATATAGTCCAGGATGGCCTCGAACTTACAGAAATCAACCTACCTCTGCCCCTCTTCGCTGGGATTAAAGGCATGCCACCCACACACAGCTTGAGTGTTTATTTCTTAAGAATATTCTTTCCTAGTGAATATTATTTCCTGGTCAACTCAGTAAACCAGACACTGTCATACTACTTTGACCTCCCCTAATAGACTTTTGCTGGTTGTCTAGATGTGTCCAGCTGGGAGTCCAGTGTGGGGTCATCATGAGCATGATTGCCAGACCTAGGACCACCTTAGACTCGGTAGATCTGGCTTTGTTATCAATCTCTCTTACTATCTGAACACAATTAGGGTAGGGTGGAAGCGACCTGCCTGCTCAGTAGTAGGAGTCTAGGGTCTGTGTCTCCTCTGGTAAAGGGCATGAGAGGGGAACCAGCAAAGACTAAGGGCGCATCAAGGAAGGGCTCTGGAGCCTAATCCGCTCAGGACTCGCCTCTTGAGGGTCACCTGGAGCCCGCGGCAGCCAATCGGGCCGCAGCCGTGTCCCCGCGGCCAATGGGCAGGCGGCGCGGCGCTCAGCATGGCTATAAGTGCGCGGGCCGGGTGATAGCAGGCGGCGCGCAGCTTAGGAGGGATGCTTAGGGTAGCTGAACCCCGAGAGGCGCGGGTGGAGGCGGGTGGCCGCAGTCCCTGGGCAGCGCCACCCACGCAGTCCAAGCGGCTCACCTCCTTCCTCATCCAGGACATCCTGCGGGACGGCGCGGAGCGGCACGGGGGACACGCGGGCAGTCCACAGCACCAGCCGGACCCTAGGAGGGACTCCGCTCCAGAGCCCGACGAAGCTGGGGGTCGCGGCGTGGCTCCCGAGGACCAGCCAAGTATGCAGCGCAGCCCCACGGAGACACCGACTGAACCCGAGTCTGGTAAGCGGAGTAGACCAAGCGGGCACCACGCACAGGAGAGGACCGCTCTCTGGCTAAAGGCTCCGAGCTCTGGAGCAGGAATCCAGGGGGTGGGGGTGGGGGCATGGCCACAGAAAGGACCTTGCGGTCCTTGGCACCGAGCCACCTTGAGCAGAAACCCTGAGAGCAGCTCATAACTTTGCCATAGACTTGACTCTTTTCCAGCGGCTGCAGATATTTACCACTGGCTACTAGAACTAACTGTAACCACTAATATTCATAAATCAAGCCCACTCCTAAGTTTCCTTCGTCTCCATTCCACGAGCCATAAAATTATGGATGTCCCTTTAAGTCTTTAGAAATAGGATCGCGTCCGATTTTTATCCTCCAACCCCAACCACTTCTCATGCTGGTAACTAAGCCACAGTTAAAGAGGACTAGGGCAGGAGAGGAACTGGTTACCATCCCAGGCCACCTGGCTCATCCCCACAAACCTCAGTCACCCACTTAAATGTCCCCACAATGCCTCGGCCTTCCCTGTTGGCACCTTACCCACCTCTCTTTGCAACACACATCCAGGATCCACATTTCACTGATGTAAAATAACAAGGCAGAAAGATCAACTGTAAACCACTAAGACCTGAGTGTAGTTCACACTGATTATTAGAAACCAATACATAGTATTAAAAAACAACAACAACAACAACAAAAAAAAAACCTACTCACTTCTTCCTGGTAGTTTCTTAGTCTTGCAAACAAAGTGAAATGTATCCAGATGACAGTGGGCTTTTTGTTCACTAGCAGAAAACAGAAAGGTGGTTTGAATTCTGAGCTAACATGTAACATTTCTTCTCTCCTTCTGTTCTTCTCCAGATGCACATTTTGAGACTTATCTGTTGGACTGTGAACATACTCCAGGGGACTTATCAAGTGCCCCCCAGGTCACCAAGCAGCCACAGAAGCGCTCCCGGGCTGCCTTCTCTCACACTCAGGTGATTGAGTTGGAGAGGAAATTCAGCCATCAGAAGTACCTGTCGGCCCCTGAAAGGGCTCACCTGGCCAAGAACCTCAAACTCACCGAAACCCAAGTCAAAATATGGTTCCAGAACAGACGCTACAAGACTAAGCGAAAGCAGCTGTCGGAAGACCTGGGAGTCTTGGAGAAGAACTCACCATTGTCTTTACCAGCCCTGAAAGATGACAGCCTGCCCAGTAACTCCTTGGTCTCCGTGTATGCTAGCTATCCCTACTACCCCTACCTGTACTGTCTGGGCAGCTGGCATCCATCTTTCTGGTAACCACAGTTATCAGAAACTGTCTTCCCTGGGGGGGTCTCTGGGAAAAAGCCAGAGTGGCTTATGTCAAGGAGTCAGAAGCAAGAAATGTATAGATGCAAACTGTTGGGAGTTCCCATGGAACACTCCAATTCTTCTCTGGTGGACAGGTGAAAGACCTGGGGCAGTGACTATTTGAGGATGTAGTCACACTTCCAAGTGTTCTGTAGGTGACTGCTGTCAGCTCCCCTGTTTAGAGAGAGCCAGACAAGTTCAAGTCTTGTTTCCAGAGCTTAGAGTGGCTACCAATGCAATGGCTATATTGTTCCTAAGAATTCTGTTGCTGCAACTCCATTCTCTCCCATGACTGAGTATCATGGAAGGGCCAAGCAAGGGGAGGGATGGCCCCTTAGATGAGGATTTCCTCTTGAATTAAACTTGGGTTAAAAAGTCTCTTGTTGGCCTTGGACTCTGGCCAGAGTTTCTCTCTGCCCTTGTAAAAATGAGGGTAAACGGAAGAGTTGAAGAATGGAGGGAAAAAAACCCTTAGTGACTGAGGCAGGTTGGCATAGTACATGAAGGGGGTGGAAGGTGGAATTTTCAACTTACCCTTTTCACAGTGGTGTGCCAGTCCGAGGATTTACAGGGCAGCCTGAGTGTGGCAGGGTACACACACTGAGGGGGTTAAGACAAGCTGTGTAAACAGTTTGCCTGCAGGGGTGGGCTGCAAAACAGACTTCCTCTCCAAGTGCGCCTATGGGGTTTCCGCACGCCAGGTGAGCGCCTTCCATCAGGACTTTATATTAACGGTGAAGGCAGGGCTTCTCCAGTTCTTCCTGCCTTAGACTCAGGAGGGCCTGAGAAGTCACACTTCATGATGACAGAGGTGCCATCCGTTTTAAACAAAGGACCTTCCTTCCCTCCTTTTATTTCTCGTTCTTTCCTACAGGACTTCTCGGTTCACGCTTTTCCTCTGTGCCTGTCTGTCTTAATTTAGTGTAAGATTTGCTCCCACCACCTCCCAAGTTTTACCTTTCTTGGTTTAACAACTAGCTACAGACAGATTATGACATACTTTTAAAAAAAATGAGCAACTCATCTCTTCCCTTTAAAACTATAACATACTTTAGAGAGAGAGAGAAAGAGGAAAAAACTAGCAACTCCTATCTCCTTTCTTTAAAAGTACTCAGCATTAAATCCCAAGCCCGATTTACAGACATGAGAGCTGAAGGTGACATTTTCTTTCACAGGGCTTTGTGCTGGCTGGCTGTTACAGTTCAAAGGCTGATGCCTGTTGGGGTCCTGGGGATCCCTGTAGGCAGAGGAGGTTTAGGGGTTCCTGTTTCTCACGAGTAAGGAAGAACAGGACAAAAAGAAGGGCTGGCACTGCTGAGGGATCTGGGGGAGATGGAGGGGTCCTGCTGTCAGCCCAAGCTAACCAGCAAGCAAGGAGCTGAAAGCTTTGCAGGAAGATGCTGTAAGGAGAGGTAAACTGTCCTTACAGTAATACAACCTCAGGGCGGCTTCCATCCACACACAGTGTGTGTGTGTGTGTGTGTGTGTGTGTGTGTGTGTGTGTGTGTGTGTGTGTGTGTAAATGCTTTGGAGAACTGTGTTTAGGNGTGTGTGTGTGTGTGTGTGTGTGTGTGTGTGTGTGTGTGTGTGTGTGTGTGTGTAAATGCTTTGGAGAACTGTGTTTAGGAACTACCCTAAAATGGGAGGAGTGAAAAAGAGCAATGGTTGGCCCCCCCTTTCCATCCCGATATCTCAGGTAACCTGCTGAATGGGAAATAAAGGAGGTGGAGCACACTTAGAACAAATGAGACTTTCTGGGGCCAGGAAATCCCTTTATCCCACCACTCAGTGCTATACAGTGAGAAATCTTTTAATTTCCTCCTTTTAAATGGGCCAATTTACTGTTGGTGGCAAAACTGCCAAAAGAAGTTGATAGAAAGTTGGCGGCTTGCACCCTGTTCTTTTACAGCCCGGGTCCCCATGTTAAAGTACTGTTCGGTGCCCCTTGTTGCTGACCACTGTGGTAGCATTAGACCACCCCGAAGCCTGAGGAATCCAGTTCACTTCTTTCTACCCGTCTTGGCTCTGAGTTCCCTATCAGTACTTTCTCTCCTGTCACCCTAACTAGTATCTTTTTCCGGCATGCACTTTCACTAAGTTTGAACTATTATAGTGTGCAGTGTGTGGCAAAGTCAGAAAGGGAAAGGCTTGTGTTTAAAATTATTTGGGGAAGTCTGACTCCATTTTGCTTTCTCCATACTGGAACTACTCGTTCACCCACACCTGAACTGGTAGAAACGTGGCTTGTTGTCTCCAGCCTGTGAATGGGAAAGGTATCGCTTTGGGTCTCACCTGGGTGACATATCTCTGTCCTGACTCATCAGTCAGGACAGCAAACCCCGCTCTAACAGAAAGGTCTGTCACTTAACATTTAGTAAAGTACTCTAATCAAACTTTATTTTTCTATGGTTTTTTTTTTTTTTCAACCTATGAGTGTTTTAAAATAAAGCCTCTACGTCTTTATTAGACACCTGCGTGTGGTTTTCAGATTCTTCCAAACGGGTTTTCTTTTTGGCTTTCATTTTTCACGGTGGCCATGTTCCCACAGGATACTTGGCTGGCCCGACAAGTCACAGACACAAAATCAATCAAAGCCACAATTCAGCAAGTAGCCAAGAGGGTTTCTTTTCACAGTGGCCTCTCCTGCCATCCTGGTAAGTCAAGGGGAAGGGAAAGATAGATCTGCTAAACTTCCACTCCGAAGCAGCTGATGTTGCTGTCCCTGTGATCCCAGCACTCAGAAGTCAGAGGCAGGAGGATCAGAAGTTCAAAGATATTCTTCGGCTACACAGTGAATTTCAGACCAACCTGACAACCTGAGACCCTGTCTCAAAATTAAAACTCGTCACCTGCATCCGTGTTGGAATACCTTATGTGTAACTGAAGACTTTTCCCATATGTAGTGACCCTGAGGGAACAGGATGATCACAGCAGTTTTCAAAACATCCCTTTTCTTATCACCCCTGGCTCCCTCCTAAACCTGTCACCTGTGTCCAGAGTCCCATTAACTTCATGTAAGCAATGTCTCTGACGTGGGATCGCTAGTCTACAGCCCGCCCACTCTGAACGTGCCCAATCTCATCTGAAATGGGACCACAAGTGTCGAGGATAAGTCTTATTACAGAGCTAATACACATCAACAGCACACCCCACCCCCTAGCGTTTAAACCTTCCTAAAACCACACAAAGTAAGTGCCTCGTGGTCCTGATGGCCTGTGAGAGCTGGTGGTCTCCTCCCCTCCTTCAAGGAAATAAAAGCTTAAAGGGGAAGGTGCCTACTTCAGGCAATCCATGCCATAATTTCAAAGTGTGCCCTAATCTTTTAAGTACATCGCACACACAGGCGGGGCTTCTTGTAGCAGGCACGAAGCATGAGGTTTAATTTGCACAAATCTATAGCTACCCTCCTGTCCCGGGGAAGGGTATTAGCTCTCCAATTACAAAGCCTCTTGCAGCAAATTAACAGATGTCCTTTTGGAAAAAGTAAACCATTTAAAAGTAATCCAGGAAATTAAGCAAAAGTCTCCTATCTTTAAAGAAAATCCCCTCTGCCTTTTTTTTTTGTCCTGTTTCCACCATTTCCTAATATCTCTGATAATCTCACAGCCTTCTCCCCAGCAGTTAGTTCCCTTGGCACGCTATATAGTCATGCTACTTGAAATACGTTGTCGACCTGCCTTCTGGTCTACTTCCTGTGGAAACTTCCCATCCACAGGCTCCTAAGCATCCCTTAGAAGCCTTTTGTGGCCAAAAAGTCGAATATGTGTCAGACGCCTATCGCCAACAAGATTTATTTTCCTCTTAACTACACACATCAAATCCCTTTTTCCTGGTATGATATTAATGCCACGCATAGTGAAGCTAACCCAGGAGAAAAAAAAGCATCCATGGGGAGGTCCCCTAGCTTGGGTGGCCTGGAAACAAGCCCTGTGATGGGGAGTTGTTCGTGGAGACTCTGAGGGTCTTGGCAGATACACTAGGAAGAAAGCGAGGCCGGCAGGGCTGAGGAGAGAGACTCTTGAGTCGAAGCTCTAAAGCCACAGTGTCTCCTTTTGAGAAAAGTGGGATGGGACATTTGACCTCAGCACCAGCTGTATCCTGAAGGGGGGAGGAACCTTCAACAATGCAGTTTCTTTGTGACTATAGCAAGGAACCACCAAGGGACACTGTGACCAATCATTGTCACATATGATTGGCAATCTCCTCAGCAGCCGGTCAGGAGTGCATTGGCTCCATCTGGAAGGACATTGTGGTACACCATGGAATCCACTTTTACTGGCCACTCAGGGCCACCACCATCTCTGACACTCTTCACACTAGTGGACTCTATGTCAGGTGGGTCCTGTTGGGCTTGGAGCAATATCCTCTACACTTCGACATCCAGACTCTGTTTCTCCCATGGCCATCAGGAACATGTCACCGAAGCATGTTTTTCAATGCCAAGAGTAATTTACTGCGCAAGAGAAAGGGCATGAACGAGAAAGTCCTGGGACACAAAAGACTCCTAGTTTAGCCACACACTCGGCTCCTCTGCAGACTTTCCCAGACAAAGTAGCCCTTGAAAAGACTGATCCGATGTCTACAAAGGAGAAGGAAATAGCCCCCATTTCCGTGGCGCCTCACCTCCCCTGTGCAGAAACTCCAGGTAGATTCTTGACTTGTATCCTGAGCTTGTGCTGGGAGAGAGATGAAGCTGAATGTACAGAGTTTAAAATCCAGCCAGTCAGTTTCTAGGATAGACTCCTTTATCTGGCGGGTCTCTGCCTGTTTCTATTGAATTCAGTAATGGGAGAGCCCTTCCTGGGAGCTGATGAATAAAGGGGAGAGGGATAGACAGTAGTCTTGTCTTCGCATTGAACAACTATAAGGCACGTGCTATGGTTTGGGTATGGTATGCCCTACATAAGCTTGTGTGAGAGGAAGCTTAGTTCCTGGTCTTTCAGGCTTGAAGGGACCAATCCATGAAGAGGTGGGGTTCAGAGCCAATGGATGGATGATCAGGCCAAGGTGCTTACTACCAAGTCTAATGACCCGAGCTGGATCTCTGGGACCCACGTGGTAGAAAGAGAGAACCAACTTCTGAAAATTGTTTTCTGACCTCCACGTATGCATAAATTCGGGCATATGCACACACATAACTAAATATGGCAGCTTTTTTTTTTAAAAAAAGAGGTTAGGTCCAATTAAGTAATTAGGTCATAAGAGATCAACACTCATACATTATTACTGTCTTGTAAGTGAAGGTCAGGTCTCACAGGAGTGGACTAGTTCCCAAGAGAGTGGGTTTTCAAAAAGGAGTGATCCTAGCCCCTCCCTTGTCTCTTGCCTTCTATTTCTCCATGGGACAGCTCATATTTGTTCCTGCCATGCTATGAATCCCTCAGAAGCCGCCAAGGCTGGCTTCATAGCCTTGGGGCTTCCAAAACCGTGAGATGAAGTAGCCCTTCCCCTTTATAAAGTGCCTAGCCTTAGGTATTCCGCTGAAGCAGCAGAAGAAAAGAAGGTTAAAGTGATGCCTGCAATGGGCTGGAGAGATGACTCGGTGGTTAAGAGCACTGACTGCTCTTCCCAAGGTCCCAAGTTCAAATCCCAGTAACCACATGGAGGCTCACAACCATCTGTAAGAAGATCCGATGCCCTCTTCTGGAGTGTCTGAAGACAGCTACAGTGTACTTGCATATAATAAATAAATAAATCTTTAAAAAAAATAACCTAGAAATGCATTTTATTGCATGGCAGAATGAATGCCCATTTTACTTTCTTACAGGTAGATTCTCAGCATGTGTATTGCAAACAGCAAGAACGCCCACATCCCCCATGTGCACTCTTCTGGTTTGCCCACATCCGATGGACCTTAACATCTCCTAAACAGTGGAGAAAAGCTCAGTACCCCACTTAACACTTACTGTAGTGTGAGCTCTGGGAAACAGGTCTCCAGTGTCTGCACTTTTAGTGCCAGTGTCCTTAGCTACACACCATGTCTTTAGCCTCTTTACGACTGTTCTGCTTCTTCAGCGTCTCAGCCTGATATCCAAGGCCAAGAGGGAGCCACCGGCAGGCAGCGAGTGCCCTTTGCTCGTTCTTACAGAACACAGATATCTACCTTTTCTTGCCCTCCATCCTGGCATTCACCCATATAATAAATAAATAAATCTTTTTAAATTTCTGACACCATCAAGAAAGGTCTCTGAAACCAGAGGAACCCCCCGAGAATTCTAGAAAGGCACTCACTGACAGCTGAAGGACCCAAAACATGCGGGTGCCTTGCTAGGCTGATAAGCCAAAAGCCCTATCCACTTCCAGCTCCAGGGCCCTGGACTGACAGCAAGAAGTCCAATCCCACCTCCACCTCCGACATGTCAGAGGACTCTCCACCTGCTGGGAACCACACACCTTGTTTGTACTTCACCGGGGACAGCAGGTGCCAAGTAACATCTGTCATTTCGTGTCACGCTTCCCTAGCAACTCCTCTACCAGGATTAGGCAGAGTCCTATCACTGACACAACACTGGCACTTCTTTCTGCCAAACCAGTAATATTAAACGTTTTATTCCTACAGCGTGTGTGCTGAGTTGGATGTGGGTGGAGGTTATCCAAGGAGCAGACCGAGTCTGCCCTGTGGCCGTAAGGGTTTCACTAAAATGTGCATGCAGCAAACGCACAGTGGGCATTGGAACCCTCGCCCAAAGCTAGAAAAAGCTTCAATCTGACCCTTACAGTGTCTGAAGATGAGTTCACGCTAGCCGGTACTTTCATGGAGAAGAATGCAGACTGTTTTCACAGTAGGGAACTGGGGGAGGGGGACGGGTAGTGACTGGTATTTGCTCATGGAAAACTTTAGAATGTCTCCATCCCATGCGAGGGGCTTGTTGGTGACTACAGGCTGCCTACAACATATCAAAGAATAGCATGTGCAAAGATGCTGAGAGGTATGGGGAACAGGCTCTAGGGGTTGCCGGGACACTTACTTCAGCAGAATGCTAGTTAGATGGTCTACACCTCTTCGCTGTGTGTTAGGTGAGGTTGGGAGAATATTCGTTTTAATGGAGACATCAGCAGACAGACTTTTACTGTTTTGTTTTGGTTTTTGGTTTTTGGGGAGGGTTTTTTGTGTTAATTTCTTTGGAGGGGGTGTACTCAACATAGCACATGGGTGGGGTCAGAGGACACCTTGAAAGAGTTGGTTGACCTCTTCTACCAAGTGGGTCTTGGGGGTCTAACTCAGGTCATCAGATTAGGTAGCAAGTTCCTCTGAACTGTCTTATCAGCCCGAAGACTGGTTTGAGTCAGAGAAGACGACACTTTCAGAGACTGCGGATTGTTGGGTTTTATTTGTTTCAGTTTTTAGTTTTACTGAGACACACACATCAGCAGAGTGAACTGGTGGCACATGGTCTTACAGTCCCCAGGATAACTCCTACAACTGAACTTCTGCATCAATCTTTGAGAGAGACAAGACCCTCTGAACAAGTCCAAATGGCATTAGGGAATGCTCATGGAAAGAGAGCTCTTCAGATAGAAAGCAAATGGAACAGAGCAGAGAATTGCATGTTCAGACTCATCCGTCTGTAAAGCTTTCAAAGTGAGGAGCCTCCGCATTCCAGAACTAACTCTCTCTCTCTCTCTCTCTCTCTCTCTCTCTCTCTCTCTCTCTCTCTCTCTCTGCAATATAGGCCTTGATTTCAGCAACCAGGTCCCATGTGACAGTTATTGCTTTTTCTTTTCTCTGAGCCAGTTCATGGAAAGAGCGAAGGAGAGGGAGGAGTCCAGTGAGGGGAAGAGCAGGCTGGGTAATTTTCCACTGCCTCTTGAAGCATCTCAGTACACAAAAGAGCTCACGGCCCCTCTCCTTGGCTCCCCACTGACCCCTGAACAATCAAGCGATGGCTCCAACGTCTTGGAGATTAGGTTTTATTAGAGACAGGCCGGGGGCATGTCAACTGTGACTTCAGGAAGGAACAAAAGCTGGCCTGGGATCTGAGGGAAGGTGTCCTTGTTACAACCCTAGTGGGTTTTTATAAGATCCTGTGCCGGCAAACGTCCCAGAGAAGTAAGGTGGTTTTGCAGAAAAACAAGGCCAGCTTTTCACACAGGAGCATTTATTCAGTGGAGAACGAGACACAGGATTTCCCAGGAAGCCGTGGGAAAGGACTCAAAGGAGCTAGCTGACTAGACGCTCCTCGAGACCAGAGTTCATTTAATTTTTTGACAGCAAAGAAAGTGATATTTCCAAACAGTGGAGTTAAGTAGCCCCTGCCCCACCCGGCCCTGGTCAGTTGACACCAAGCAACCATGTGACAGCTGAATGAATGATCAGGGATGTGAGAGAATGAGCCTGGCCCGATGCTGGAGTACTAGGCTTGGTTCTAAGCATGGTATTCTGAGAGGCATCATAGCAGGTTCAGAAGAACACAATTGGGCATGAAATTAAGGCAAGAGGAAAAAGCTAAAGAAACCAGAGCCAACTAAGCTAGGGAAGTAAGATCAGAACCCAGGGGTCATGTAGAAGGAGAGTTTGAACATTTTATGTGTTGTCCTAGGAAATCCACACATGGTCAGATTATCAATGCCTGGAAAATCACTGGACTACTGTGAGATTTCTATCCTAGGAAAGGCTATTTGTTGAGGAGATTATAAGAAGAATGGGTGTGTCCCAGGTACCTCTGTGATCCTTGCCCCTCCCTACCCCTGTTCTACCATTCTGCAGAGAAGCATGGGGCTCAGTTTCAAACTTCTATGTGATCAGTGCACAGTGAGGAGGGGACACTACTCTCTCTGGCACATCAGACATTTGGGATTGCTGCCAGGGTCAAATGACCTGCTAACTATAAGGCAAACCCACTCCCACCAGCTTCTTTGAGCTTCAAGTATTCCTATGTTAAAGGAACATCCTTTTGGTGCTCATTAAATCAAATCAGTACAACAAGTTCTATCAATGATTCTAAAGGGAACAAGCCATTGTGCAAGGGACAACGGAGATCCTTGATTGGTTGGCTGATTGATATGTACTGACTGATACGTGAGATCCCACCCTGTAGAGTCATTCTTCCTTATTTCTTTTAATGTTATGGGTATGAGTGTTTTGTCTGTATGTATATCTGTGTATTACTTGTGGGCCTGGTGCCCATAGAGGCAAGAAAAGGGTTTCAGATCCCTTGAAAATGGAGTTATAGTTGTTAGCCAAACATGTGGGTACTGGGAATTGAACCAGTGTCCTCTGTAAAAGCAGCCAGTGCTCTTGACTACTGACCCAAACTTCCAGCCTCTTATTTTTTAATAATGTAATTTTTATTAATTCCTTGATAATTTTATTCTTGCAAACATTTGATCATACTTTGTTCCTCTTTTTCCCCTCTACTACTAGTTCCACCCCCATCTTCACCCCCAGAAATCCAAAGGTTCACCTCCAGTTAAGAAAGGAACATTCCTAAGAAAATTAATGAATGATGCACAATGAATAATTTACTCTTCAAAATAAGTCTGCAAATTTCAACAGACCCAGCATGGTTTTGGTTTCTTTTTTATGATTAGAAGAAAAAGGGAAAGCACACAACAGAGTTTGGAGGCTTGAGGAGGGGAAAAAACTCTTTTTTTCTATTTCTAAGTTTGGTTTTGCCTCTGTGGAAAGTAAATTTGATTGTCTAATTGCTTAGAGTTACATCCTAGGCCTTCATGACTGCAGTCTGCTCTTGGAATCCTTGTGAGTAGTGGAAGCATGCATCTTGTTGCCTGGGAAATGAATATCCTGAGAGGTCTGCTGCTGCAGAAGCAGAAGGATGAACAGGGAATATGATGTATCTGCACTGGCTCATTCATGATAACCTCCACAACTCAGAAGGGAGTCCTCCAGGGGTTCTGGGGGCAAAGGACAGAAATATCTTCATATAGATTCCATCACATTGTTACTTTATTTGATTACAAAATAAATATGTAGTATAAAACAAGGATATGTCTGTTACATACTGTTAATTCCACATACGATTATATTATAATATGCATACTCAGTTGCTATTGTTCAAAGTCCTTTACTAAACTAGTAATAGCATAGGTGTCTCTGCATATAACATGGTATAATGGAGCAAGCAGGAGCTGCATCTTTGGAGCAACGGGGCACCCTAGTTGTAGCTCCACGTGGCCTTAGACTGATTGAGACTCAGAATCTTCATCTTCAGGGAAGAGTAAGGGTGCCTCATTCAGAGAGATTTGCTAAAGTTTAAATGAACCAAAGCCAGCGCATACTAATCCACAGAGAATTGACAGTTCACACTAGGGGTCCCTTAAAGACGACACTTGCTCTTCTGCCTGCCTTCCACACACTCATTATTTTTAAAATACACACATCCTTACAGATTTTGTAACAACCAAATAACATTCTCCTCCAAATTATCCTCCAAATTTTGCTTTGGTGTGTGTGTGTGTGTGTGTGTGTGTGTGTGTGTGTGTGT
>NC_034597.1:60189080-60212278 GCF_900095145.1 Mus pahari
TGTGTGTGTGTGTGTGTTTGTGTGTGTGTGTGTGTGTGTGTGTGTGTGTGTGTATGTGCATTTACTATGCCAGAACACCAGTACCCCCTTGCACATAGAATCACCATTGCAGAGAAGTCTGTGGGTGGGTAAGATATATTTCTGAAATACTTGGGGTGAAATGCTGCAAAAGTTATCACAAAAGAGAAATGCAGACAAGCCTCCCAGACGTTGTAATTCTTCCTGGCTGAGCTTTGCCTCCAAGCATGTCCGCTGGAGCCTTTCCCATAGGAGAAGGACTCTGTCCTCCGAGCTTAAGTCATCAGCTGGGGAACCAGAGACCAGTGCTGCGCCTCCATGTCCGAAGCTGAATTGCACAAATAAAGAAAAAGAAAATAAATCAACAAAAATAGCTGAGAGGCATTTCTAAACATGTCTAGCTGCAAAATTTATGACTATTAGCTCTTGGTAAAAGGTCATTTCAGATAAGACAACTATTTATACAGAAAACAAAAATGAAACACATATTGATTGGTTTTCAGTGGGCCCTCCCAGTCCTGGGAGAGGATTGTATGCCAGTGCCCCATGTGAAAAGAAAATCCCCTGAAGTTAGACTACTTAGAAGAATTCAGGAAAAGCTGACAACCCTACGTAGTGGTATATCACCCAGTATGGATGCTGAGAATTGAACTCTGGTCCTTTGTAAGAGCCATGCAAACTTTCAACAGCTGGCCTGGGTCTCTAGCCCTGACAGAAACAAGTAAGGCTTATCCAATCTAAATGGAGAGTTTCACATAGCTGCTAAATAGCAGCCTTTTTACTGTGATATACGATATAGATGTTAGTGTGATGAAGTTGCTGGTGTGATGTGGATGATGGTGTGATGTAGATTCTGGTGTGTTGTAGATTCTGGTGTGATGTAGATGCTGGTGTGATGTAGATGCTGGTATGAAAGAGATGCTGGTGTGATGGAGATGCTGGTGTGATGGAGATGCTGGTATGAAAAAGATGCTGGTGTGATGGAGATGCTGGTGTGGTGTACATGCCATCTTTTCTGAGGTCCCTTGAGATCCACTTAAGTTTATCTCAAGCTATTATTTATGCTGTGACAAAATCCAGACCCTCAACAATGTGACTGATAATTCTTCTCTTCTTGTTCACACAAATGCTGGCTCTGTTCTTCAATGTCAGAGTAAAAATTGAGTTGTGTTTCTTGAATTCTTCAAATGTAATAAAGCTTTGGTACAAAGTATTGATAAGTCTGGTGGATTTTGTACCTCTCTCTGAATTCTCTCCTTGAGGTCACAGAGACCTATACTTGGTTCCAGTGGGGTATATTGCTACCATTTTGTGAGTGTGTGTGTGTATGTGTGTGTGTGTGTCTTTGGCTCACCCCTACCTATGTTTTACCTTCTGTCCTAAGCAGCTTATCAAAATGTTTTCCCAAACAATGTTATTTTTTCCTCTAAGAATAATTCCAGTGCCCAATAATAGTAGTAAAAAATTTATTTGCACTACATATAAAATTCAGTGCAGGGAGACTTCCAAACACAAAAGTTAAAATAACTAAAAAAAAAAAAAAAAAACTTTTCAAGCAAGTCTACTGATAATTTTAGCTCCTGTAAGAGCCAGTTTTGTCAATTTTATACAGTCTAGAATCACCAAAAGAGGGAGTTCAGTGAGGGATTTTGGATTCTAGTTGAACTGTGGCCTTGTCTTGGATGATGGTCTTGATTTTGTTCATTGAGGCAGGAAACCTCACCACTGCGGGAACTATCACTCCCTGCTCAGGGGTTCTAAACTAAGAGTGCGAAAAGCAAAGTGAATGTGGGCAGGTAAAAATCCATGTTACTTCTGACTAAAGACAGTGCATTTTCAGTTGTTTCATGCCCCTGCCTCTGTGACTTCAATACCATGATGGACTGGAACCCACACGTGTGAGGTAAACAGGCCCTTCTCCCTCAAGTTTCTTTTGTCAAGATATTTTATCACAGCAGCAGAAATGGAACTGATACAGTTTTATCTGCCGCACAGCAAATGATCAACTTAAAGTCTGACCGTAAGGAACTGAGCTTGAGCTCAGGGCATGTAAAATACAATGGGAAAGCAAAGTCCCAGATGAGGTGACAGATCAACTGAAGAATAAGGTCTGAGGACTGTTATTGCCTGACCTTGAGACTGAATATAAGTGACAGTGACCAAGACAGTGTAGTGCTAGAAAAAGAAAAGAGGCAGAACAGCGCACACAGTGTAGCATAAATGTCCCACATAAATACAGTCAACTGCTCTTCAACAAAAGAATGATAAAGGTATTTCTATGGGAAAGGGCTTTTCAGCACATGGAGCTGAAACAATAAGAGGGAGTGGGGCCTTTTAACGTAGCCATAGATCTTCTGCTTTCCACAAAATCTAACTCAAAATAAATCATAGACATACATGCGAAACTATAAAACTTTCGGAAGAAAATCTAGACAGCCTTTGGTTTGTCGTTTTTAGATACAACATCAAAATGGCAAGCCACGAAGGGAGAAAAATGATTTTGTATTGTATTAGAATTAAAATTACGTCCCCTGTGAAAAGACAATGTTAACAAATGTAAAAAAACAAAACAAAACAAAAAAAAAACNNACACACACACACATACACACACAGACTGAGAGAAAATTTTCTAATCATGTATATGATAGGATTTGTGTTCAAAATAGGTGGAGAATCCTCAGAATTTAATGAGGAAATAATAATCCATTTACAGATGAGGGGAAAATACACTTAAACAGGCACCTCACCAAAGATATACAGATGGCAAATAAGCACATTTTAAAAACATGGTAAAGATCACTTGCCAGTATAAAACTGCCAAGCAAAACAATAATGAAATATTTCTATGTGCCTATTAGAACTGTTCAAATCTAAAAAGGTGACAATATCAGTTAAAGAAAGATGAGGGGTTGAAGGGATAGAAACTTTATTCGTTGTGTGTGGGAGTGCAAAATGGTACCACTATTCTAGAATACTGCTCTGCATCTTCATAAAATCCAGACCATGGGACCCAAGTATTTATCCAACTGTTCTGAAAACTCACAACCACACCAAAACATGCACATGAATGTTTGTAGCACCTTAGTTCTTAATTTTCAAAGAGAAGAAGCAACTATGATGCTCCAACATGTGTCCATGTTACATCCATCTGGTGTAACTATTATTAAACTATGAAAAAAACAAACCACCAAACCATGAAGAGACACCAACAGAACTTAAATGCACACCACTAAATAAAAGGCAGAATGAAAGGGCTGTGTGATTCTCATTACACTGGGAAAGGCAGGGAAACAGCCAGAGGTTGCTAGTGATCGGCAGAAGGAAGTCAGGGGAGGACGAATGAGTGAATCCTATTTTAGGGCAAGAAAACTTGTGATACTGTCATAGTGAATATGTATTATGGTACATTTGTCAAACACATAGGGCTTTACAGCAGAAGGATTGATGGCTAATATGTATGATTGTGCATTGTGTTTTTACTGGGGATTAAACCTAGGGCTTCATACGTGCTAGGCAAATGCTCTTCCAGTGAATTCTATCCCAGGCACTCCTTTTACTTTTTTTTTTTAATATTTGAGAGAGGATCACTTGAGAGAGAGAGAGAGAGAGAGAGAGAGAGAGAGAGAGAGAGAGAGAGAGAGAGAGAGAGAGAGAGACTGTCGCGACCGGCCTTGACCAGCAAGAACGATGTGACGCCTGAGATCCTTCTCAACAGCACTTTATTCAGGAACACCTTCCATGATGCTACGGGGAACACAATGGACTAGCAAGGCCACCCTATATACTGGAGCGTTTACTGCCCAGGTGCTCTGTGTCTTACTGTTGCCACAGGATAGGCTAAAGTAAGAATCACTTCAATAACATAAGGCTGGGCAAAGAGGACTTGTGCTTAGTCATTATTATTATCAGATGGGCAGTGGAAGCCAGCGCCATCTCATTATTGTTATCAGATGTGCAGTGGAAGCCAGCGCCATCCTATAATGGCGAATGATATGGCTTGCAACAAGAGACTAGTTGCCCCAACTAGCCTTGGATTTACTCTTGACTATAACAAGTCCTTGAATGAGCAATCCCTTTGCCTCAGTCTCCCCTGTAGAAGGAATTACCAGCCTGTACCAGCAAGTTTGGCTTAAAACAGAGACAGAACTGGGGAGGTAAACTCGTTCAGTCAAATGCCTATCATCATGAGAACCTGAGTTTGACTGCCAGAAGCCACCTTGGAGTGTGTTCAAGGCATGGTGGCACTCTGGCAACCTTGGTGCTGGGGTGGCAGGGTCAGGCAGAGCTTGGGGTTCACTGGCCAGCCGGCATAGCATAGTTGGTAAGGCCTGGTCTCCAAAAAGCAGGAGAGGTGTCAACTGAGGAACAAGTCCCAAGGTGGCCTTCTGGCCTCTACATGAATGACTATACACTCGGGGATTTTCACAAAACACATGAACATGGCAGGTGATGGGGGTGGATGCATGGAAAGAGATAGAGATTAATAAAACTGAATTAAGGGGAAAATGTGATACAATGGTGTGTGGTTTATAAGGCTCATTTGAGATCCAAATGCAGTAATAGGTTGAAAGTGAAAGGGAGGGAACAAGAAAATCCTTGAAAACAACCAAAAGAAAATGGAGACAGCTCTGCTGACATCATAAATCAACTACATCAAAAGAAAAGGAGACAAGGAACACTGCAGGTAACTAAAGAATTGGATACAAGAAGATTTAGCCATTGTAAACAGTTATGCACCTAAGGAGAGATGGCCAAAAATGGACCAGCAAAACCTGGCAGGAGGAAGAAGCCGCAACTTCTACGGTAATAAGGAGCGCAATAGTAGAACATGTGGGCATGTCCCAGCATGCACCATTTGTTATCACAATCAAATCACAAAAGTGATAGATATTACACAAGTACAACAGCACTATACTTAGAGACATTTTGGAATATCAGTCCTCATGGCCCTAAACAGTTATATTCATAATTGGCTAGACAATCTACTTACTGCACAATCCAAAAGTTAGTTCAGAAGTGGAAAGGGTAGTTAATTCCCAGTGCCAGCCAGGGGTCCTTTTCATCTGCTCTTATTCTACTGATCAGGAGACGAGCAGCTTCCACTTAGTCGGAGGAAGGAGCCGGTATGAGTAGTGCCAATGATGGTTTCAGAAAATGCAGGGCCCTCATATTCATCTTACAGGTGAGGTGTCTGGAACCTGCATGGTTAGAAGACCCCTGTTACTCAGTGGCCATGGCAGAGCTGAGTGGGGCTTTAGACTCAGGGGAGTTGCCTGTCCTACCTCTGAAGCTAACCGTATAGTGCTGTCATTCTGTGGCAAAGCAAATCTGAGTTTGACCCTGGGCAATTTATTTCTGAAAAGCTGTTGTTTTATTTTTCTTCACAAACTTTGAAAAAAGCTAGGTTGACCAGATGTCAGGGTTTGTCAGCCATTCCCGTTCACCAAGAGGGAACCCCTCAGACTCCAAGGGAGTACTAGGACGCCACAGTTCTCCTAGGAAAAAAGATTAAAAGAGAAGTGAGCTTTTAAGTTTGAGTTGTAAGTGTGGAAAGGATGTTCTGGATGTCATTGGGCTTATAGAAGATGCTGGCTCTACAAGAAAGCTGGAGACAGTTAAAAATAGAGGATCCCTGTGGCCAGACGCATCTTCTATATCTAAGCATCATATATAACACTGTAGGCGAATCTCATGAGCTAATCCTCCCAACAGCTGCATTAGGAAGACAAAAACCCTCATAACCAGTATTGCTCCTGTTTATATTGAAAAGCAGAATCTTAGAGAAAACTGATAATCTTCCGAAGGCCACAAGTGCTGGTGGATCCGGGAAACTTGTGACTACCGGGGAAACGAAGGACTCTCATCCCACTGTTCTTAGCTGTGTACCGCAGAGAGTCAAAGCCAAGCTAGAGCAGAAGCATCACCTGGGCAGGTGTCTGCCCACAGCCAACCAGTGTCTCCCTTCCAACCCAGCACCAGCAAAGCTTTTGCTAATAATATATGCCAGGCGGGAAGGTTGAACCTGTTCTGTCAAGACCACCTTGACTCCTGTATCCTCTCCCTGAGCATCTTCCTGGGTAGACTGGTCACATTCTCACCCAGTACAGTGCATCCTCAAACCAGTTACCTTCCTTTTCGACGGGCCATGGGCTCTTTGGTTTTTCAGTCTTCCAGGTGTTTTTACAGGGCTTGCAATTCTATTTGAAACCTCCGCTCTTGGTAAACCCAGCAGCCTGACCTAGAGTCCCCCACAGCACAATTAATACCCACCTCTAGTCACAACACGAGGAACACTTTCTCTCCTCACATTCCCTGTATTGCTCTCTCCCACACTTGTTCAATGCCACGATTTAGATCTAGTTTACCTGGGAACAATAGGATTCAGAATCTTGGGATCCACTTCTTCTTTTTAGAATCCATTTACAAAACTGTCCACCGAGCTAACAGTATAAAGAAATACTCTTACCCAAATAAAATGTCTTGAAATTCTTGAACATCAAATTCAAACATAAAACTGAAACTTTTCTCCTTGAGAGAGTACATTCTTTGACTCACAAATGTTGGGAGACTCTCTAGGGCAGGAAAGGAAGAACGAAAAGATACAAAAACTTGAAGGAAATCGAGAACAGTACCCGCAGGTGGCATGCTTATTTGTGTAGAGAGCAGTACTGTACAGATAAACCCCTAGAATTATTGAGAGCTTTCCAGTGTTGCTGAAGAAAGACCGACTGTGGAGTTGGATTAGAGGATAAGAGCCCTGGGTACACAGGAGGATGAACTCAGATGCCCAGCACCCACCTAAAGAGCTAGGTGTGGCTGGGCATGGTAGCACATGCTTTTAATCCCAACACTGAGAGGCAGAGGCAAGATCTCTGCGAGTTTGAGGTCAGTTTGGCCCACATAGCCCACCTGTACTTCCAACACTGTGGAAAATGGAGACAGGTTCAGTGAGAGACTGTCTCACAAGAATCAGGCAGAGAATGATAAAGTGGGACGCCTGACATTCTTCTCTGGACTTCATGCAAACACATGTACATACACTGCACATACACACCAAAAAAGGATCAATTGCATGATCCTCACAAAACCCCAGATATGACTGCTTATAACAGCTTTCTTCATAACTGGCAAAACGCAGAAAGAACCAAATTGCCCTACAGTAGCTGAGGAAATTATTTGTGGTCTCCCTGATGATTCTCAAGGATGATTCTTCTGGAGGCAAGGGGAAAGAATTTCCTGGCCTTCTCTTCCTTCTAAAGCCTCCTTCTTTGTCTCATGTTCTATGAGGACAATGGTCTTGAATTATATACACTACGCCCATTTGTCATGTAAATGACACATTTACTGATTGTAAATATCAGGATATAGGCATCTTTGTAAAGGGCTCAATTTAGGGGACCATTACTCAGTTCACCACAAGTGGCTTAATTGTGTTCTTTCAGGGATCATTGCAAAGGTAGAAATAAAGAGAACAATAAGAAGCCATCCACACGTCCACTTGAGAATTGATGGTGGCTCACACCAGGCCACAAGCAACACGGGTGAGAAGAGAAAAAAGAATTACGTGTCTCAATCTGGTAGCAATGTCACCTCTTAATGTCTAGGATGTGGCATGTGAGGGGGAAAAAAAGAATAAATCCAAGGTTTTCACCTGAACCACCAGAAAGCTCAAATTCTCACTGGTTTAGAGAAGGAAGACCAAGGACTGAGCGAATGGTGAAGCAGATGAATAGTGGCCGGGTTTCCACGTTGAGGCAGAATGCAAAATCAAAATGGCCACACCTTTTCCCAGTCCCACGTCTTCGTTTCTTTGCAATGCAATTCATTGCAAAGAAGGCTCAACCCTCACGAGGTGAAGGTTTCTCCATCTCTCAAACCCGGAGGATCCCTGTGACTTACTTGGGCTAAGAGATGGTGGCAGAGGTGACACTATGTGGCCTTCAAGCCTAATCCTCCAGAGATCCTACAATTTT
This sequence comes from Mus pahari, assembly GCF_900095145.1. Lineage (NCBI taxonomy): Eukaryota > Metazoa > Chordata > Mammalia > Rodentia > Muridae > Mus > Mus pahari. The sequence continues at coordinate 60,197,072 of NC_034597.1, forward strand.
TTACTCCCACATCCATGGAAAGCTGCCCCAGGAAAGACTGCCTTGTGAGGAAGAAGAAGATGAGCTGCTGGAGGAGATGAGACTCAGTGGAGCAGGGACAATCATCTCACCGTGACCTCCAGCTCCAACAGACTGCAGCTTCCAACCACCGCCAGGCATACGCCATCCTGGTCCATCTGACCCCCTTGACTTCTACAGGAACCAGTCTATTGTTGTTCTTTTGCAACCTCTGTTCCTCACCCAACATTGCCTTTAAGATGTGTCTATAGAGGACTGTAGAGACAATAGACTCAAGTGAGGACTGGGACACCATTGCCTTTAAGATGTGTCTATAGAGGACTGTAGAAACAATAGACTCCAGTGAGGACTGGGAGTTCAACTCCCAGCACTCAGGAAAAACAAAACAAAACGGCAAACAGCAAAAACATGTACTTCAGACACAAGGCCCAGAGACCCCTGAGCTGGAACCGATCTGAATGACTCCTCCCTCAGGACTGTACCATGCAAGCTTCGGCAATGATGCTTAGGAGCCACAACAATAACCATTACACTAAAGCTGCAGTGGTGGCATGCATACCTCGGTGGTAATCAACTCTCTAATTGGGTTTAAACCCCACTCAAGAGGTCCAGTAACCTATGCAACTACCCAGGGCTAGCGAAGTCGTGGATCTGGGAGGAGAATTACAATCACTTAACTAAACCAACACAATCCCTAACTACATTCTACACAGTTGTCCTTATACCCACATATAAGAGCAGCTCTCACCTCTCTCATCCAGGAAACTTCTCTTTGCAACAGATAGAAACCATTACAGAAAACCACAACCAATCAGAAGGAAGAGCCAGTCCCGACGAATACATTTATAGAGCATCCCACTGCCCCTAGGGCTTCGGGATACTGTGGGAGAGGAGCAGAAGGATGGTAAGAGTCAGGGAGATTCTAAGAGCTGTGAGACTGTGTCTCCTAGGAATGTCAGAAGCCGTGCCCATAAAGTCACACCAACATGACTGCCTGAATATGAGCTGAAAAAGGACAACAACAATAGATGTAAGAAGGCCTACAAGGCCTCGGTCCTACACATAGAGCTGCAAACATCTAAGGAGCACCGACATCAAGAGAGGTAGTCTTCCGTAGGGAAGAGCACACCAGTGATTATACATTACCAACTGGTCACGCCTGAAAATATACATACAGATAACATTTTATAGACCAAACAGGTAATATTTAGGAGTGTGTGTGTCTCTCTGTGTGTTTGTGTATGTGTGCATTAACAACAGTTAATAAAAACTGGGGGCCATGAATTTGAAAGAGAGCCAGGAGTAATATATGGGAGGGTTTAAATATAAGAGAGAAATAATGTTATTATATTATAATTTTAATAATAATAATAATAATCATTAATAATAATAATACTTTTTAAAGCCAAGCACAGGAGCTCATGCCTGTAGTTCTCACACTGGGGAGGCAGAGAGAGGGGCTTCCCCGGGACTCCCTGGTCAGCCAGTTCCAGGTTCACTGAAGACTCTGACTCAGAAGGTAAGGTAGTATAATTAAGAAAGACTACGATCATGTGAGTTTCTTAGAATGGGCACCAAGAAGTTGCTGGATTAGGGACACTTAGGTGATCTGGCCCCCACCACCATTTGACAGTGATAGATTATTTTCTGAAGTGTTTTTTTTTTAATCTACCTGCAAAAACTCCTTAAATTAAAAATAAATCCTTAAATCTGGTTCAAACATAAATGGAAAATCATCATTATTTCAGAGTCTTGGATGTTTAAAATGGGACGAATCCTCCAAATGATGGATCTCTCTGCTTTGTAGTGGCAGCCACCCACATTACTAGTCCAGTCATCCCCGAAGGCTACTTTGTTGCTCCTCTTAATCTGCTGTTTGGAGAAGACAGAATTGACTGTCCTTGATGGAAGCCCTCTTCCCAGGAGATAGTGAACAGCTAACACGGAGCCCATCCACACAAGCCCAGGATAGCTGACCCTCAAAAGTTTGTTTATGGTGCTTCTTCTAATTGGGGCCATTGTTCTCCTAGCCTTGACCTTAACCAGCTATAAAGAGAATAATTCAGGAACGCTGGGGAGACAAGCATGTTTGTATGTCTCCCCAACGATAGACAAGATGTGGAGAGGCAGCCTTGGCAGTGGGGGGGNGGGGGGGAGCTGGGAGAGCCTTCCAGTCCTGTGCTGCACCAAAACTCAGCAACCAAGGTTAACCGTAACCTGGGAAGTCGCGGGGACCTGGCTATTGGCTTGTACTTCTGGCATCTTCAGAAGGAGTAAGATTTGATTAGAAAGAAAGGGCTGGAACAAATCACATAATAGCCCTGTGATTGGATCTAGAAGCATAAATCACTTAAGGTATGGGTTAGTAAGTAATGTGAAGTCAAAGCCTCCAACAGAAGCGGTAGAGGGAAACGGGCTTAAGGGCATTCACGAGAGCAAGGGACCAGGAGACAAAGCGGCTCGTTCTTACACGCCACGCCACGCTGGCATATTCCTACATGAAAAAAACGGGAATGAGGGATAGCTGGATTGACTTGGCTGAGCGTGCTGTGGCTTTGAAAGAGAGGGTCCGTCAGGGTTGCGCCGTACCATGGGGCAGCCCATGTGCTTCTCAAAGATCCTGAAGAATAGCAAGAGCAGGGAGCTGTCACTGGCCAAACTGTGTAGCAAGAGAGTTACCTCGACAAAGGCTGCTGTAGCTGCAGCTGCCTAAGAAGAGCCCCTGTTTCCAAGGCAGACGAAGGTGCCATGTGGACTCCTGGTGGCTGCGATCTTATTGCAAACTGAGACTGCAATCCAAACCCTAGCCCTCATGACTGAGCCTCTGAGGGACTTAACGGTTAGCTCAGCGGGTCATACCGTCGCAAAAAAAGTGTCTCCAAAGTCCCCTTGCTCTGCTCATGTCAGAGTACACTTCTAAGCCATGTGTGCGCGGCTCACGATTGGCTTTTTATTAATTTTTTCATATGTATTTTGACCATGTTTTTCCCTCTCTTCCTTACCGACCCAACTGTGTTCTTTCTCTTTCAAACAAATATCACAAAATAAAAATCAAAGAAAACAAAAAATAAAACAAAAAAATTCTCAAGTGAAATAAAACATCCACAACACCCCCTACCCCCTACCCTCACCCCACCCCACCCCCCCCCACACAGCAAAAACCATAGACTTCATTTTGTGTTGGCCATCTACTGCTGGTCATGGGGACTGCTCTGGAGTATAGCTGATAGACCCAGTGACACTCTACTGTGGAAAACAGATTTTTTCCCCCCTTTCCAAGCAACTGACAATTACAAAAATCTTCGTAGTGTCTACTCCCCATTCTCAGTGTTGGGGGATCATTTGGCTTGAACCTGTGCAGGTCATGTGAGTCTTGCCACCTTCTCTGTGAGTTTATATGTGTATCGGTCCTGTCTGGTTCTTACAATCTTTCCACCTTCTCTTCCACACAGATTCCTGAGCCGTGAGGTGAGGGCCTTGGTGAGCACATCCTATTTAAGACTGAGTGCTCCAGTGTCTCTTACTCTCTGCACATTGTCTAGCTGTGAGCCTCTGAGTTCGTTCCCATCTATGGCAAGAAGAAACTTCTCTGATGATGGTTGAAAGAGGCACTGATCTATAAGGTACAGCAATATGTCAGTAGGAGTTACTTATTGCTATGTTCCTTTAGCAGAATAAAGGTATTAATTTTTCCATAGACCCACAGTATATCTAGTTTTGCATTTTTGACTGCTTTAGCAGTGTCAGGTGGTGGAGTCCATCTCATGGAGTGGGTCTTAAATTTAATCAAAGTGTGGCTATTTCTATAGCATTTATGCTGTTATTGTACCAATATATCCTGCAGGCAGGTGGCTTTTATAGATTGCAGGGTTTATAGCTGCATTCTAGAGATGATCACCATGTAATGAGGAAGACAATGCCCCAGTTAGATATCCCATGCCACCAGGCAAAACCTCCAGTGCCAGGATGGGTTATATCCTTGTTGAGTCATTGGTCAAAGGGTTCCCATGGAACCTGCCCCAACCCTCAGCAAACATCACTGACTATTGCCAAAGCTATTGGCTGCTCTCTACAACCTGACTTCCGTACCTAGTGATCAAGATAGCACTCACTGATGCCATCATACACAGAGAAGTCAAGCTGGTGTGAAGCTAGACACTTGACCCCACTGATTAGAGTCATGGGACTGGAAGCTACTTTGCATACAACCAAAGAGAATGGTGGCCTACGCTGGTCATCCCAGAACTTTGGAAGCTTGGGTAAGAGGATCACGATGAATTTGAAGTCAGTATCGGATACAAAATGAATTCCAGGTCAGCCAAGAATAGTGAGACGTCTCGATAAACAATTATATGTCTGTATGGCTATATGTGTACACACACACACACACACACACACACACCATTTTAGTTATTGTTCTATTACTGTGGACAATAACAAACAAATTATAATAACAAATGAAGCAACTTATAAGAGAAAGCATTTAATTAGAGGGTTGCTTACAACTTCAGAGGGAACCGTTTATATCTGATCTGCAAGATGGAGGCAGAGAGGGAGAGAGACAAAGACTGGGCATCAGACGTGGGTTTTGCAACCTCAGTGACTACCCACAGTGACAATATTCCTCCAACAAGGCCATACCAATTCCAACAAGGACACACCTCCTAATCCTTCCTAAATGGTTCACGAACTGGGAAGCAAGCATTCAAATGTGGGAACCAATGGGTACCATGCTTATCAAATCACCATGCTCATATAAAATCGATATGTATTTCTAGGCAGCTTAACTTGTTCTACTTACTGCCTTTTCCTCTCCTCCTCTACATCCTCTTCTCTCTCCCTCCCCCTTTTCTCCCTCTGCCTTTTTCTTCCTCTACCTAATTAAATCTTCAATGGACCTTACCAGTCACTGATAAGCAATGTTCAGTGTATGGGAACAGAGAAAGTCTGAAGACAAAGGTACCAAGGTGAGATAGCAGGTTACAAAGCCTGGCTACAATACACCCCCGAGGAACAGCAGACAGCCATAGTCACACTTTGTGCGGTTGGCTTCCTAGAGAAAAGCTGCTGACTGGTTCTTCTTAGCGTCAGTATCTCTCATTCTTCATTCTCTCTACTGCCCTTTCCTTCTGGTCTCATTCTCTCTCTTTCTCTCTCTCTCTCTCTCTCTCTCTCTCTCTCTCTCTCTCTCTCTCTCTCTTCTTTTCCCATGGGCAAATTACAACTTTTGCAGCTCTCCTGGTGACTTCCAGAAAAGAAAGACAGGGGGAAGAAGTGTCCACAACAAGCTTCAAGTTTAAGCCACATAGAGGTGTTTTGTCGTTGTGGTGTATTAAAAGAGGGAGAGCACCTAGACTTCATGAATCCCTGGGCTTTATCTTCAACACCAGAGAGGCCAGGTGTGGTGACATGGATCTGTGAACTCAGGACTGGAAGAAGGAGGATCAGGAATTCAAGGTCTGACTTCATAGAGAAGGTAGCCTGGGCTACAGGAGATAGAATCTCAAAGGCAAAAGCAAACACAGACCGAGAGCTGATGTAGGGCGGAGGGGACACCAAGTGGTTCTGGGCCTTGCTTCCACCCTGCCTGTGCTAATGGAGAAGATGGATTCTGGATCCCTGTGTGTCTCCCCCTGTCCTCTCCTCCTCCATACCTTGACAAGAAGGGGGAGTTTAATTTTCTTTTCCCAGAGGAGTCTTGGCTCATTAATAATCTAGTCATTAGGAATAAAAGGAACAAGTAGAAATTGTCAATGGACAGAGGCTGGCAGCTGTCCCAGACACTCTCTCATCACCTTGTCATGTCACCTCATTGTCTTCGATGTGAGAGCAGGCGATGTCAGCAATCCACATGACCACACAAGGCAACTGGAAAGAACTGGGCTGAAAAAAAAAAAAAAAAGAAAGAAAGAAAAACGTATGCAAACCTTGGAAAGTATCAATCTGTGTAAAGACAGACAGTCTGGTCAACATGAAATTTCTATTTCAAGAGTCTCAGAAGAAGTAAGTTTCAGTAAGAGTCCTTCACCTACCAGAGAGCTTGCAACCAAATCAGGAGGAGATTATTATAACACTTGCCTTGCATGCTCAAGGGCCAGGCTTCCATCTGCAGCACCAGGAACAAAAACCCAAACAACACAATAGAAGCACTTCAGCTAGAAGTCTAGCTCTGGAATAGGGTGTTTGCTTATGAGCCCAAGGGCCTGGGTTCAAGCCCCCCAGCACTGAAACTACTTGAAAGACAAGATATAGAATATATAGTAACATGTAACAAATTGTCTAGATGGCATAGGGGCTGGGGGAGGAGTGGGGACAAGAAACAAGCCACTGTTTAGCACCTGGAGAACTAGAGGCTGTGCTAATACAAAGCATTGATGGTTAGAAAGGTCCCTGGCTGGTTCCAGCTTATGTCTTTGTTTTAGTTACTTGAGATAAGGTCTCACAATAAAGCTCAGAGTGGTCTTGAACTCATGATCCTCCTGCCTCAGCTCTTACTATCAGGATTACAGATGAGGTGCACCACCACACCTCGTGATAAGGATCTATTGCAAAGAGAATATCCTATGATGGATTGGATTATGTCTCAAGAAGTATGTTGAAAACCTCCCTGCCTCCCCAGAACCTCAGATTGTGACCCTTTTGGGGGGGGCACAGGATCCTTGCACATGGAATTAGATAAGATAACACTACACCTGACCAGGGTAGGTGGTTAATCCAGTATGACTGGCATTCGTTTAAGGAGGATTGAGAAAGACATGGTGAGATAATGCCACATGAGGACAGATTCACACAGAGGAAAGGTCATGCAGATGACATGGGACAACATTGGCACATTCTAAGATGGCCAAGAAATACCAGCCAACAGCAGAAGCTAGCATATGGCCAGAAAAGCTCTAGATGGGACGTTGGCACTGAACACACCCTAAATTCCAGCTGCTGGCCTCCAGCGGAGGGAGAGGGAGTGGGAGAGTGTGTCTCTGAATTTTAAGTCTTGCTGTGTGTGATTCTTCGTAATAACAAACACAGGAGAGAGCTACCTGAGCTGCAGAGAGCTTCCATGGTAAGCTGTCTCATATTTATAACACAACTGGAAAGGAGGTGGCTCTTTGTAAAACACGACAACACAGCACAAGGTGAGCTGCCGTGGGTCAGCTCATCCTCTCCTAGGACACTGTCAGACTTTTGGTGAGATTTGGCTGTACGCATGGTCAGAAACTCTGGCCTCACCTGATTGCCATCGGAGTTGTCATGACTGCCGCCCTGTGTATTTGGTTTGGCTGTACAAATTCTTTTAAACCGACATCTTCTTACCCATTATCTATTTACTATCCATGAAGAACCATGCTGATCCCATTCTCATTTGCTTTAAGGGGAGCTCAGCTTTCATGTTTATGGATACTCAGATGTGAGTGATGGCTGGACTTCCTGACGGAAGCAGATTGAGATGGCTGCGTGAACAGCTCTTGAAACACTGTGTGCCCTGCCTGGTGTTCAGCAGGCTTTACTTCAAGGAAATCCTGTTCTTTGAAGCAGTGGTTATGGTCCACTGGGCCAGAAACCCATCCCGAGAAAGCTTAAAGAGCTGGGTTTACATGTCCCACTGTCTTAGGTCCAAGGCTGTCATTAGAAATAGGTAAATAAAGCTACCACAGATGTCCTGAATACATATTTGCAGGATCACAGGCTAGGACAGGAATGTTTCCCTTTCAAATAGGACTCTGTGTGTGTGTGTGTGTGTGTGTGTGTGTGTGTGTGTGTGTGTGTCTGTGTCTGTGTCTGTGTATATGTCTGTGTGTCTGTGTATATGTCTGTGTGTCTGTGTATCTGTGTGCCTGTGTGTGTCTATGTATGTCTGTGTTTCTGTGTGTGTGTGCATGCACATATGCAAATGCATCTCTCTGTGTGTATGCTAGTGCATGCAAAGGCCACAAAGCAACTTCAGTTGTCACTTCTCAGGTGCTATCCACCTTCTTTAGCCTGAAGCTCACTGAGTAGGAAGAACAGGCTAGCAAGCCCCCTGAGTTTGTCTGTCTGCCTCCACAGAACTTAGATTACAAGCAAATGGCTCCATGCCTTGAATTGCTTGTTTGTTTGTTTAGACAAGGTTTCTCTATATAACAGCCCTGGCTGTTCTGGAACTCTCTCTGTAGACCAAGCTGGTCTTGAACTCATATATCTGCCTGCTTCTATGCAGATAGATGGATGGATGGATGGATGGATGGATGAATAGATGGATGAATAGATGGATGGACAGACAGATGGATGGATGGATGTCTGGGAGATGGATCTTGGGTCCTCAAGCTTGCAAGGCCAGCACTTAACTGTCTGAGTCCTTCCAGACTTAGGCACAGCTTTCAAAACTGAAGTCTGGTTAGGCTTCAAGTTCAGTAGGTAACAGCAGTCTATATCTATGTGTTAATCATGCATGTATCATGATTGTATCTGATCATGTCCCAACATCCTTCGGGATTCTTCACAGGATGAGATACAGGCAAGGCATTTAGGGTAGTGTGTGGCTTAGAGTCAGTTCTAACACATGCTGGATAAGGTGTTTTCTTTTTTCTTTTTGCTAAATTTAGTGAATTCCAATCAGGTATTTCACACTAACTGAAAACTTTGTTTGGCAGTGGAATGTCTATAATTTTTATTAATTATTAAACACTAATGGAGGTATCTGTTGGGCTGTGGATATGGCTCAATTGATAGAGTGATTACCTGACATTTACAAAGCTGGGTTTGACCTCCAGCATCACATAAACAGGACATGGTGACACACACTCATAAATCCATTACCTAGGAGGTGGAAGCGCAGGATGAGAAGTTTAAGGTCATCCTCAGCTCCGTAGTAAGATGGAGGCCAGCCTTCAGAACATGAGGCACGTTGTTGTCTTAAAATCCAGTTTGTGCAAAGGAGAAAAAAGTTGAACTGAGTCACTGGTGGTAAAACTGTTGGGAATCACTATTTAGTTTTTTTTTCTTTTAAGACCAGAGGCTTACCTTCCTGATGCTGTGACCCTTTAATACAGTTCCTTGTGTTGTGGTGACCCCCTCAACCATAATATAATTACTGTTGCTACTTCATAACTGTAATTTTGCTACTGTTATGAATCATAATATAAATATCCGATATGCAGTATATTTGATACACTGCCCCTATGAAAGGATTGTTTAATTCCCAAAGGGGTTTTGACTCACAGCTTAAGAATCCCTGATTTTGTTTTGTTTTAAGAATTGTTTATTTGTTGTATGTATATTTGTTTTTTGTGCATTTTATGTATGCTCTATTTGCATGTACACATGCATCCCAGAAGAGGGCATCAGATCCCATTATAGATGGCTATGAGCCACCATGTGGTTGCTGGGAAATGAACTCTGGACCTCTGGCAGAGCAGTAAGTGTTTTTAACAGCTAAGTCATCTCTCCAGTCCCCAAGAACCTTGTTTTAAGACTATCTGTTTTATATTAGGTTGGCAGAGTGTGAACCATGAAGGAAACATTTAGAGAAACTGAGATGCCAAGAATAACAACCTCATGGGAATAATCACATGACAACTGGGTGCAGTTCCTAGTTCTGACTTCTTCAATGTCTCATTATGATACTCAATGGATGAAGAACAATATGCAAGCAAACAGAATGACTATCACAAATCACACTCCAAAATCATTTGATGACATGAATGGAGTTAAAAATGGGAGGAGGGGAGCCTACCTAGGATAATAAGGAACTTAAAACACAAGTGCCAAAGTTCAAGCACAGTATGAGGAGTCCAACAGCAGAACTGGGGCTACAACCAATATCATTACTGTTAACAATTGGGTGGGGGGGGGTGGAGTCACATCCTCTGGAAGGCTTCCCAAGACCTTCTCATTGGCTGACTTCCTAACACAGACCTGCACCCTCACATTTTCTCTCCAACCATATGTTATGATCTGTCTATAGAGCTACTCGACTAAACCTAAACTGTAGGGACCAGAGCCCACTTTCTTCATACTTCCATAGTCACACTCTGGTCCAAAGAAGGCATTTGATAAACACTATGCAATAGCTATGAGAAGACCACATCTAAAGTTTTTCTGAAGGCCAGCAACACTCTTGATTACACTTTCCCTCTTTGTGAGGTTGGTAGTTTGTCAAAAGAAAGGAATTTTAAAATGTATTTAGTCTGTGTCTCAGTCTGTTTCCTATTGCTACAACGAAATACCGTACTCTGGGCCGTTTACAATGAGTTGCAACTTAGACTTATGTTGCTCATATTTGTGGGGGCTAGGAAGTCAAGAAAATGTTGAGGGCCTCATGCTGCAGAGTGCATCAGAGACAGCTTGCCCTCTCCTCCTCTTATAAAGGTACTGATGCCACCATGAAACCTCATCCTAATGTCCTCATGTAACCTTGATGGCTTCCTAAAGGCCCGTCTTTCAGTACCATCCATCAATGAAGACCCTAGCACACTGGACTGGAACTCACCAGGTAGATGACCATAGTTGGCCAATAAGCCCCAGAGACTCACCAGCCTCTGCCTCCCAGCATGGAGATTGCAAGAGCATGTTGCTATACCAGGATTCTCCTTATGTGAGTTATGACGGATTGATCTCCTGTCTCCATGTTTGCAAGGCAAGTGATTTCCTGGCTGAGCCATTGCTCCAAGCCACTTGATGTCTGAACTCTCTGTGAGGGAATCAAAGATCAGTAAATAGGTTGAGAATAAGGAGGGAGAGCTATGAACAGTCTGCCATTTTAACACTTTCCAGAAGGAAAAAAACTCATAGACTTAGTTGGGGTTAATTTGTTGGACGGTTGACATGGCCTCCTCGTTAAAAGGGTTTGTTTGTTCTCAAATCCATTGTAGATAATTATCAGCAAATTAAAAGGTACGGTGATAAACCAATTACAAAGGAAGAGGTAGAAGAGCCATAAAATACAGGCACAATAAAGCAAAAATGATTTGGATGCCAGAAACAAATTGTCCTCTGCACAAATTTCAGTGGGTCCTTGGGAGCTACGATATCAGAACGAACTACCACTGCAAGTTTTTATGAATGCTGCTGTGTGTTCAAACAGATAAGCGCTCACACACCCAGGAAATCTCCTGAATGATGTGGTATTTGACAACTCTAAAACGCTGCTTTTATTTAATTTGTCTTAAGTACATTGTATTTAGAATTGTTTCTTATGTATTCCTGCTATGCTCTTGATTACACTGAAGTTCATGGAACAGCTACTTCTCTGTAAATCCCATACAGTGATCTTCATGCATATGTTAAAATGGAGATGTGTGTGAGCAGTTCAGGCAAAGGAAAAGCCCAGGACACATGCAGGGGATCTGCTAGCCTCAGCCAAGTGAATGGCCATAGACTATAATGCAGTTCAAGATGTGGTTGAGTCACTATTAAAACAGGGGCCCCATATCCTATTCTGAGCTGCAGTAGATGTTTGGGTGCCATCATTTCCTCTGACCATTTAGGAATCCTCTCTAGTTTATTTGCCTAGCTGTGATAGAACACTCTGACCAAAAGAAAGAATGCAGGAAGGATTTATTTAGCTTACACTTTTAGGTCTCGGCCCATTTTGCAGGGAAGTCAGAGCAGAAACTCGAGCAGGATCTTCCAGCAGAAATAGTGGAGGGATACTAGCTAGCTTTTGAATTTAGCCCTAAGCCATCTCCCCCCACAGACATGCCCGCAAGCCAATTTCATTTAGTCAATTCCTCAATGGAGACTCTCTTTCTCAGGTGACTCTTGGACTGTGTCAAAGCAAACAGAGCCTTTCTCTGTATATAGTTAAGCACTAGAACCCCAGAACTTCCCAAAGATTTTGGTGAGTATCCTGCAAAGCTCTGGTGGCTTCTCCCAAGTCCTGTGAAAGGCAGATGCCAAACTCCCCAAACTGCCATGATCTTCCCATCTCCTAAAGTTCGTATGCTTTACATACGTATTTTCTCATCTCTGGCTCATATTTAATGTGGATCATTTATAGATTGGGTTCAACTGTGACATCTCTCGTCTTCATTCACATCTTTAGGACTGGTCCAGATGCTATGTGTTCAATGTGTTGGTAGGACACTCCTTGCAATTACTGTGATTTCTTTTCTTTTCTTTTCTTTTCTTTTCTTTTTTTTTTTTAACAATTTCCTATGAACAAGCAAGGATTTAAAGACTCAAACACTTCCAATGGAGTTTGACTGGATGCTTTCCAATAAGAACAACATTTTAAGATGTGGAAAGGATTTTTCATTTAACTCAATCACATCCACAAAGTCTCTCTGTGCTCTTTCACCTCCCAGGTGCAACCCATCTATAACCTGTCTTAGAGTTTTATTGCTGTGAATAGACACTATGACCAAGGCAAGTCTTATAAAGGACAATATTTAATTGGGGCTGGCATACAGGTTCAGAGGCTCAGGCTATTGCCACTAAGGAGGGAACATGGCAGCATCCAGGCAGACAAGGGGTTGCAGGTCCTGAGAGTTCTACCTCTTCATCCTAAGTCAGACAGGAGAAGTCTAGCTTCCAGGCATCGAGGACAAGAGTCTTAATAAGCACACCCACAATGACACACTTCTTCTAACAAGGCCACACTTCCTAATAGTGCTACTCCCTGGGCCAAGCATATTCAAACCACCACATAACCCTTCTCCCAGTTCTTCCCAGTGTTCAGTGTATCTGTCTAGTATTTCTCTTTCACATGCATCAACAGTATAAATTGATGATGCTATTATAATAGACCCCCAAAAAACAAGAAATGGTTCTCTACAAAGACAAACAGGAGATGAGACCCAAGTTAACATAAAAGAACCAGAGATGAACAGGGAAACATCACAACAGACACCAAAGAAACGCAGAACACTCTGAAGGAATAGTTCCAAAACCTTATACTTGATTCAGTTAGGAAACCTAAAAGGACCTGAAGAGATGGCTTGGTGGTTAAGAGCACTGACTGCTCTTCCAGAGGACCCAAGTTCAATTCCTATCAACCACATGGTGGCTCACAACCACCTGTAATGGATCTGATGCCCTCTTCTGGTGTGTCTGAAGAGAGCAACAGTGTACTCACATACATTAAATCTTTTTAAAAAGGGAGGGTGGGGTAGGCTGAAAGTTTTGTGGTTGGGTTGATGTCTCTATTGTTCCTCTAGGCTCCCTACTACAGGATGTGGGCTCTTCAAGTTCCATATCCCCAATGCGAGTGAGTCATAGCTAAGGTCACCCCCACTGATTCTCGGTTGCCTCCCTTTTCCCAGGTCTGTCTCATCCTGGAGATGCCCTCCACCTTCTCACACCTATCAGTTGCAGATTTCCATTAATTTTTATGGCCATCTGGCCATTTCTCCTGTCCTTCTCCACACCTGATCCTAAGTCCCTATTCCCCTCACATCTCCCTACCTCCCAATTCCCTCCCTCTATTTGCCTCTTATGATATTTTCTTCTCCTTTCTAACTGAGATTCAAGTTCTCTTGCTTGGTCCTTCTTGTTTAGCTTCTTTGGATCTGTGGAGTGTAACATGGTACCTGTATTTTATGGATAATACCCACTTGTAAGTGAATCCATACCATCCTGTCTACGAGAAATGCAGGTATGTGGGATGGAGCAGAGACTGGGGGAATAGCCAACCAGTAATAGGCCCAGGTTGAGACCCATCCCATGGACAAGCACCAATCCTTGATACTATTAATGATACTCTATTGTACTTGCAGACAGAAGCATGTTGTCCTCTAAGAGGCTCCACACAGCAGCTGACTCAGATTGATACAGACACCCACAGCCAAATAGTGGATGGAAATTGGGAACTCTTATGGAAGAATAGGAGGAAGGATTATGGGCTCCGAAGTGGATAAGAACTCTACAGGAAGACCAACAGAGTCAACTAAGCTGGATCCTTGGGGCTGTCAGAGTCTGAACCACCAACCAAAGAACATACATGAGCTGGACCTATCATTTAACTGTAGCAGATGTGCAGCTTGGTCTTCATGTGGGTTCTGAACTGAAACGGGGGCTCTCTCAAAAGTTGTTACTGTGTGTAGGATCTGTTCTATCAGCTGGGCTGCCTTGTCAGATCTCAGTGGCAGGGAAAGTGCCAAGTCTCACAGAGATTTGAAATGCCAAGGTGTGGGGGATACACAAGGGGACTACCACTAGCTCAGAGGAGAAGGAAAGGGGGAAGGATTGTGGGAGGAGGACGGCCAGGAGGGGGGCAGTGAATGGGAAGTAAAGTGAATAATTAACAAAAAATAAATTCAAAAAGAATGCTATCACAAAAAAGAAAACCTAAAAGAAATTGATAAATTCCTAGATTCATCTGAAACACTGGGTTTACACTGAGAAGAGACCAACAACTCAAACAGATCTGTCACAAACAAGGAGACCAAGACAGTCAGAAAAGGCTTCCAGCTAAAGACCACTCAGCTAGGTGGACTTAGAGAAGAACTGCACAAAACTACCAGAGAAGAACCACAGCTAAAGTGTAAGAAATAGATAGATAGATAGATAGATAGATAGATAGATAGATAGATAGATAGATGATAGATAGATAGATAGATAGATAGATATAGATAGATAGATAGATGATAGATGATAGATAGATGGTAGATAGATAGATAGATAGATAGATGATAGATAGATAGATAGATAGATAGATAGATAGATAGATAGATAGATAGATGATAGATAGATGATAGATGATAGATAGATGATAGATAGATAGATAGATAGATAGATAGATAGATAGATAGATAGATAGATAGATAGATAGATAGATGATAGATGATAGATAGATATCTTTCATTATTTCATTTTCAAATGCTAATGGGGGATGGAGCATCTGAAACCCTTCAGTATAAAATTTAACTAACAATCCGTAAACAATGCTAAACCACTTCAAAATATATACAGTGGTATGGACTGTCTAAAAAGGATTCCAATAGCATAGGAATGAATCACTAAATGGTACTGCATGAAATTCAAAAGCTTCTGCATAGTAATGGGGCTCAACACCAAAGTGAAGAGCCAGCCTACAGATTAGAAATCAATCTTTATCAAGTACAGATGGGGCGAGAGATTAGTTGCCAGACTATATAAAGAACTTTGAAAATTAAGCAAACAACTGGCGGCTATCATGTAGAAGAATGAGAATCGATCCATTCTTATCTCCTTGTACAAAGCTCAAGTCTAAGTGGATCAAAGACCTCCACATAA
>NC_034597.1:60215257-60237435 GCF_900095145.1 Mus pahari
CTCCCTCCCTCCCTCCCTCCCTCCTTCCCTCTCTCCTTCCCTCCCTTCTAGTCCTTATGCTGACATCAGTGTTATGGATGCACAAAGCGTGGGAAGAAGTTCCTGTCATACTGAGAGTGGAAACAGCTCCCAACCACGTTTCTCCCCATCGCTCTGTATCCATGGTAGTTTAGTTGCATACACCTGTGTGACATCATAGTAGGAGAGAGGCTAACACTCTCAGAGACCTCATACTTCTGGCCAGAAGAACCAGGTACAGAAATCCACAGCATCAGAGGATGGGAGAATTTTGTAAGAAGAGAAGTAGAGAATTAAATATCATAACTCTTTGTGAACCACTAGTAACCCTAGGCTCATCTCTGAGTCTCGCAGGTGTGGAACGGAGCTGAGCAGGAAGTACAGTAAAGGCTGTGAGGGCAGAAGTGTGATTAAAACCTCCACTGATCACAGCCAAGACTGAACAGTTGGGATTGGGACACACACATAGGAGCAAAGTGAGAGCAACAAAGGCGTCAACAACTGATTGGACATCCCCTTCCTCCACTGAACAGAACCAGGACTAGGAACATGATCAGGTTGGTTGTCCACTAAACCAACAACAACAGGAGAGGATGTTAATGGGTCTCAAGCTCTCCTAATACAGCACTGAAAGGAATCAAGATACTATGTAACATTACCCAATGTCAACAAGGAGATTATCATCAATTTTCAACAGACGACTAAGAGGGGTCTCTTAGCTGTTGGAATAAGAACTACATTCTGAAATTAGATAAATGCCTTAGATAAGAATGTAGAAATAATTCTCTCCCCCACTCTTTCCCTTCCTCCCTCCCTGTCTTGACTGCAGTGCAGGATGCCTTGGGCTTGCAGTGCTTCCTGATCTATTTCTCCAGTGTAGGGCTACAGGCGTGTGTCACCATGCCCAACAGCAGCACTCAAGACACCAAAATAAAAAGGAAAGAATAAATGAACCTAGATATTGATCAACAGTAATCTCCCAGTCTAGGAGAGAGAGGGGGAGGGGAAGAGAAAGAAAACGAAGGAAGGAAAGAGGAAGGAAAGAGAGGGAGGGAGGAAAGATATGAAAGATAGAAATCATGTTGAAGAAAGTTGTGGGATAGTATCGAAAGAGCTCACATGTAATGTGGAGAATGAGTCATGGTGGCATGCACTCATAATTCCAGCCCAGGCTAGGCAGAGACAAAAATCAGCCCTGAGATTCACTGGTCAAGCTAGTGTAATTGGTAAACTCCAAGCTAAGGAGAGATTCTACCTCAAAGGGGGTATACAGTGCTCCTGCAAATGATATCTTAGGTTCTTTCGTGCACATGTGCATGCACGCACGCACACACACACACACACACACACACACACACACCTCAATACCAGAGTTGTAACGTTCATGCCATTAGTGTCAGAATAAATGGTGAGGGACGTGTGCATAACCAAAATGTCAAGAAATAGGGGTAAAAACTTCCTAAATGTCCTGAGAGACAACATTCTATAAATTTTAAAAGTTTCAATGAAACCCAACAACACACAAACTCAATGAAAACCAACAAACTGTAATCAAACTGATAAAAATATGGAGAAAATGTTTAAGAGAGCCACACAAACATCAAACAGTAGATCAGACACATCAACCTGAACGACTGCTAACTTCTCCAGAGGTTCCATGGAAGCCCAAGGACAATGGAAAGCAATTCTCTTGGGCTGAAGGAAAGCTGTCACAACCCTGTATACACACTGAGGATATTCCCAAATGAGAAGATGGACTGAAAGAATGAACATCACGGAAATGACTATACTCCCAAAAATCAGTCTACATACTCAGTCCAATCCCATCAGAATTCCAGCATCACTCTTTGAAGAAAAAGAAAAATATTAAACCTCACAGGGAACTACAAAGGGCCCTAGATTCCCAAAGCAACTCGGAACAAGAAAAATAATACGATGAGAAGTATAACTATACCTAATTCCTTAATTAGACTAACAAGCATGCTACTGGCACACAGGCAGACATGGAGATCAATGGATCAATGACCAAAACCGGAATTTCCTAATGTTGTTTGCAAGAAAATGGTTGCAATGCTACCTAATCGCATTAAATGAACCAAGCCAGTCTCAGGAAGACAAACGTATTTTCTCTCAGATGCATTAGAACATCTATATAAAATCTGATTGATTTTATATAAATGCATAGTATCTGTACATGAGTATGTATGCCATGAAAGTAGAAGGTAACCTGTCAGGGAGGACAGAGGGACAGTGGGAATGGGAGGAGGCCGAAGGGAACATTTTCAATGTACAAAAATAACCTTATGTAACAACCATATACAGTGGATATATACAGTCTTTTTTTTTTTTTTTTTTTAAGAAAACTTGGGGCTGGAGAGAGGGCTCAGCAGTGAAGAACACCTGCTGTTCTTGCAGAGAACCAGAACCCACATGGTGGCTGCTCACGACCACCTGTAACTTCAGTTCCCGGGGATCCCACGCCCTCTTCTGGACTCCACAGGCACTGCATGTACATGGTACACATACCAACAAGCAGAAATATAGAAATACACATAAAAACTAGAAAAAAAAGAAAACATGTTGACACAAAGTTTTATTTGCACATGATTAGCTCAGTTGGACTCATAACCACTCTAAACCAGCTACATATCTGTATAAATAAGCTTTTATTAGAGACTAGATTAAAAGATTGGCATATTTGAGAGCCTATACATCATATACTATTCTGAAAAAGGCAAATCTGTAGAGAATGAGAACAGTTTGCTCAGGGTGAGGGCCAAGGCAGCACAAGGGAATTTTGAGAGGTGACAGCAGTTATGTGCCTTGGATGTTGTGGTAATTGGACAACTCTCAATCTAATTCTCAGAATACAGAGATAAGACAAAAACTGTGAATTATTCCTATGCAAATATGAAAGTGTTAAAGTCTGTTACATTTTCTACTTCATGGGTTCACCTCTTAAAACAATACAGACAATACCTAAAAGCAGAATGTTGACTGAATTCTCCTAAATTTAAATCACTAAAGAGTCACCAAGGGAACTCACCTTGCAAGGTGGTATTAGAAACTCTTGCAATGTAAACCAGGTTTGCCCATACAGTACTTATGCTAGCTACATAAACAGATTTGGATTTCCTGGTCTGACTCATGAGATCAATGCCCAGAAAAAAAAAAAAAGGAGCTGGATCCCTGCTGGACCGTTCTACGACCCAGTACCTCTCACAGGAGAAACCCAGCATGACTAGAGCAAGCAAAACAGACACTGGAGGTGGACCCCACCTGCCCTGACTTTTGTCAAACTGTTCACAGTGTGAGGTCACTGAGCCTGAGTCCCGGGTATGGGGGCAGAGCCACATCTTTCCCATTAGCCTGCCAGCTTCAGAACTGCCCAGATGTCAAGTGCAAACATGAGGTTCAGGAGGAGGAAGAGGAAGTCGCCTTTGTCTCAGTACCGTGCTCAGCGATGTATGTCGGAGATGACACCTGATCAATGCACCAGGCAAACTCTCCACTCCTAGTCCTGGCTTCTTCCAGGCCGGAAGTTAGCTCAGGTGCTCTACCTGAGCCGTCTGTACATCCTGGACACATTTCCTCAGGCCTTGCTTTCCCCAAAGCTATGTTTCAGGTTCACTGGTTCTTCAAACACCGGAAGACACCTCTGCCTTGGCCCCTCCTAGGAGGGTGCTTCTCACTTTTCTCAGTGACTTCCTGAGAAAGACAATGGATACAAATCTCATTGTTACCAATCACACAGTACAATAAATGGGCAAGGAGTGTCTCGTAAAGCCAGCCCGTGTTGGCTCCTTCTACAATTTGAAGTCTCTTTTGGTAAAGAAACAACCTGGACCCCTCCTAAACCACAAACAGGTATGAGCACACATGCTTGCCAATCCCTCCAGCCACTAAGTCTACCTTAGCGCAAAGTTGTTTTGGGGACAGATAGGCATTCAAGTTATTGCTGAATGTCAGAACCATTTCTAGGAGCCTGGTCTTACAGTTATTGCTCTTCTTTCTATTCCTCTTGCTGTCTCTTCCACCCAGCAGCCCCCATAGATTCACCAGGATCCTACCCCTAGAATACAGCTTCCTTAAAGGGGAAAATGGGACCACAACTCCATTGGGGAATAATATACTTAAAGGATATGTGTAGTGAGTAAAAAGAAATTGCTAGATTGTTAGGAAATTAAACAATGGATACTACTTTGGCTTAGTTTTTTTCTTCCTTTTTTGGGGTGGGACAAGTGACTACTGAATTCTTAATTATAATTTTAGAAGGTCTATTTATTTTTATCTTATGTGTTTGACTGTTTTGCCTGCATGTATGTATATGCACCATGAGTGTGCAGTGCCCAAAGAGACCAGAAGAGGGCGTTTGAGCCCCTGAAGCTGAAGCCACCAAGTGCACGCTGGGATCTGAACCCTAGTCTTCTGTAAGAGCAGTAAGTGCTCTTAACTGCAGAGCCATCTCTCCAGCCCCCTAGGAGAAGGATCACATACTCACCCAGAAAGAATAGAATACACACGTGTGCTGGAATCCTACAGCTTTCTCCTTCTGGACTTCTAGTGCATTGGACAGAGCTGCCCACAATCAGAGTGGATCTCTCTCATCACCCCCAGTCACTATCCCATATGTCACCTCTCTCTGGAAACACCCCCACAGATGCACCCAGAGGTGAACATTGACAGCCACACTGACAGCCAAAACCAGCCATCAAAGGTGATGAGGTCAGGAGGTGGAGCTTTCATGGGTGGGACAGAGAAGGGCTAAGAGAGCCTCATTTTTCTTTCATGTGAGGATCAGAGAGAGTTCTCTCTGTGTGAGACTTTAGCCGATGTGACACTTACTTGGTCACCTTGAACTTCCTAGCCTCCCAATGGTATGTTTCTTTTGCTTACAAAATAAAAAATAAACTTGTGGTGGCTTCATGAACAGCTTCATGCTCACCCTAAGCTATCCAGTGTTCCATTGGTCCAAGAAATCGGCTAGGTCAGGGAAGCCAGAGTAACCCACTGACCTTCACCAGTCCTAAGGGCACAACTGTCTTGTGAGTTTCCTAGGCCTGTGGGTCTCCTACTTTTGAGTTCTCATCTCACAGCAAACCAACATCCTAAATTTTACCCCTTGCTCATATGAAATACAATTTCTATGTGACTGTATAATTCCTATCGTTATATCAAATTGACAAAATGATATGCATTAGCATGACATATCATGAAATGTTCATGAATTTGGATTTTTGTCGGTATTCGGTTTGAAACCCAGCTATTTTCTTTTTGGCATTCAGGCAGTTCCCATTTTCCTCTGTAAAGCTGTTGTCCCTAAGCGTTAAACCTCTAGTGCACAATGCAAACAACAGCTTTGCACAGGAATCCAGAAGTGAACCCTTTCCAAGGTCCAGTCAGCTCACTGAGCTTCAACCAACTGTGGCCCTACACCTTTGAATCAAATAGAAGCCAGAGTTCTAACACCTGTGATCCATCTCTGGCACTTGTATTGTTCATGGTATCTTCACCGCAACCTTTTGAGCTGGGAATTATTATCCTTGTGGTGCACAGAGGGGAAAATAAGCACAGAAATTCAAGTTGACTTGCCCAAAGCCTCTTAGACCAGAAAGTGGCCATTCAGACCCAAGTCTTATTTCTACGAAGCCCGTCAATTTCTACGAAGCCCGTCATGAACTAAGTCACAGTATTACAGCAGAAGGTCACAGCTTTGTCTCCTGACATTTAGGTGGAAGGAGACTGGCCAATTTGGGGACTTAAGAGGAGAGCTCCCCATAAAGCACTTGCCACATGAGTCAAGCTTAAGCCCCAGAAGAGTATTAACAAAGCCAGGCAAGGTTTGATACTTCTACACCTAACACAGGGACTCTAGGGGGCTCCACTGGTCGGCCAGCCCAGCAGCAAGTTTGAGGCCAGTGAAAGAACTCTCAAAAATCAAGTGGACAACCAGCATTCCAGTTTGCATTCTCTTGCTATGATAAACACGATGACCAAAAGCAGCCTGGGGAGGAAGAGCTTACTGTAGCAGGTTACAGCCCCTCATCCAGGAAAGCCAAGATAGGGACTCAAGGTCAGAGGTTAAAGCAAAACCAGGGAGGAAAGCCACTTACTGGCTGGACTCCTGCTTCAGCTCACCTACTTGCTGTGCGACCCAGGAGCACTTGCCCAGGGTGGTACTACCCAGTGGGCTAGGCCCTCCTCCCTCAATTAACAGTCAAGAAAATGTCCCACAGGGAAGCCTACAGACCAATCTAAGCGAGGCAGCTTCTTAGTTGAAACTCCCTCATCCCACAGATGTCAAGTTGACAACCAAGGATTGATACCACAACATCCAAGGAGCACCATGAGTGGCTGTCCTCTGGCTCCCATATGTGCACACACGTGCCTGTGAAAATGCACACAGAGGCACAAAAAACAAGAACGATCAACCTGTCTCACTGATGACATAATGCTCTGTCACCGTAACCTTGCTTATAACATTTAGAAGCTGTTTGTTCTCCTGGTCTATATGTCCTTGTCCAAAATTTCCTTTCCAAGAACATACAGATCAGAATTGAATATGGGGGTGATACTTGCCTGTAATCCCAGCACTAGAGATCATGGGGGCACGTCCACTATTTTAAACCAGTGTCACCACCTACACCCCCCCCCGTGCAACCTTTCCCAACTATGCAGTCCGTTTATTTGGGGGGGTTACTCCCATGTGGAAACATTGCCATACAAAAACATAAGGGAACACCTATCAATCTTAATCCCTTATGGGGCAGGGATCTGGAGGCAGAAGATTTGGGGTCAGTTCCCAGCACCCACATAATGGCTTACAACCATCCCTTGTAACTCCAGTCCAAGGGAACTGACACACTTTCCTGACCTCTGCCAGTCAGTACACGGCATGCATACACATATGTGCAGGCAAAATATTCACACACATAAACTCAGTAGATCTTAAAAATGCAATCCCCATGGATTTAGAGACCTTACGCTGAAGTCTAGAACTGAGACAACCGGACTCATGTGCCTCCTTCAGTGGGCATCCCGTGTGTGTAGGCTGCGTATACCCAGCTGGAAAGTCAGCTTCTGAGAAGGCTCCTCTGGAATGTCCCACTTGCAAGCTAACCGGTGTGCAGCCTCTATCAGGCACTTGCAAAAGTACAATGTGCTTCTATTCTAGGGCTGTAAAATAGAGACTGTGAAGGATAATCAAAGATGAACCAAACACATTGAAAGTATGTATTTATATCTTGCCACAGCTAAGATTGATCCAGTACAAGTCTCCTCGACAAAAAACATGTTAACCGAACTTTCTTTAGGAATTCCGTCTGGTGCAACAGGTGTAGAAACAGAAAGGATGAGAGGTGGGTTGGGTTGGGGCCGAGTTTCCTGACTGAGCTGTAAAAGATGAGGTGCTTGACTTCAGCATTAATGAAAATCAGATACCACCTTGTGGCTAGAACTAGAAATTCAGGATTGAGTTGGGAAGTAAATATAAAACTGCACTCCATAAGCTATGTTCTAACCAGCCCAGTGAAAACAGTGTATAGCCACATTAAAACCTCAAATATGGGCCACACCATTCGTCTGCCATGGGGTGAGGAAGGTGTGGGAGAGTTGCTCTCCCTGCTTTCTGCCTGCTGCAGTCTGGAGAGCTAGCCCCGGGATCATGAGAGCAGGAGAGCTAACCTTGTCCCTCGCCAGCCGAAGCACTTGGGAGAGCGGGCCCTGTGCCTCACCTGGGCAGCACAGTGGAGCTGGTCCTGCTGGAGGGATGGTGAGCAGCCTGAGGGCACGAGAGAGGGAGAGCTGTTCCTGCCCCTTGCTGGCTGCAGCATTGGGTGAACTAGCCTGGGCTGTGCTGGAGAGCTCGCCCTGGTTACATGGGTGTGGGAGCTAGTGGTCTGACCAACTCTCCTACCCCTCTGGTCCAGATCCAGGGCTGTGATCCCAACATCTACCTCATCTGTGAATCGCTGGAGTGAATAAAAGGGCCTTTCCTGCAGATCCAAAGCTACAGGATCTCCATGACACAGGGCAACATCAGGATATCTGAGAGGAGTCCCTATATCAATACAGGGATCCATCCAGTATTGATAGTGTAGCAGAAGCCAGAGGCCTTGAACCAGACCAGTGACTGACTGCAATGGACATTTGCAAGTGAAGAAGTGTGGACAAGAGGGTATACTGTGGGACACACTGTGACACACTACAGCTTCCACAACAAGATTTTTATCGTTTTAAATTTTTGTTTCTTAATTTTCTTTTCTTTTGTGGGTAGGTTGCAAGGGCAGAGGACATATACAAAACCACGGATGGGTGCATGATGTGAAACTCACAAAGAACCAATAAAAAGTTAAAAGGAAAAAACCCTCAAATATGCCTCTGCTCTGCTATGTTCATTTATACATCATTTCCGAGCCCCCTAAACTCCCTACTCCTCTCTGCAGAATAGGTCACCCCTTCACTGACGTCTGTGAGGGTTTACTCATGACAAACACTCGGAGGGAATGCTCATCTGTGAAAAAGATGACACTACATATGTTTCCATGAAAATTAGGACCAACACGATTTCAGTGAGCAACATCCCAGAGCTAAAGGAACAGCTTTCATCCAACAAGCTCAGAATAATTCAGGACATTTTAATGGGAAAAGAATTCATGTTTAGAATGTTATACAAGTTCAGCAGGATATGCTGGTGAATCCTTGGCATTTTCTAAATTGTCATATTAGTAGATTTTATTTTCATGAGCAATTCTGGTCAAATAAGCACTTCTGGTCAATTAAAAAAACTTTTTAAAAATAAGTATATGGGGCTGGAGAGATGGCTCAGTTGCTAAGAGCATTTGTTCTCACAAAGACCCAGATTCCTTTCCCAGCATCCACTTCATGGCTTACAAACATCCAGAACTCCAGTTCTAGGAAGCCTTACTTTCTCTTCTAATTTCTTAGGGTACCAGGCACACAAGTGGTGTACATACATACTTGCAGGCAGAAAAAAAAAAACTCAAACACATAAATATATCTAAATTATATGTTTTAGTCATAGTCAACATATGTTAGATACCATTATGATATTTTTGAACAAAGTGTTTTTTGAGGTTCTCCCCACCCTATTTCCTCACCCCTCCTCCACCATCCTTTTTCTGTTCTTGTGGCCTCCCCATCCCACCCAGAACACGTGGGACATGGATATGAAGTAATATTGAAATAATCATTCCCACAGTCACATGTATTCCTCTCAGATCAAAAGCTTTTCAATCCAGGTGGTGTTTCACACCTGTAATCTCAGCACTCAGGGATCAAAGGCAAGAGGATTGTGAGTTGGGGGCCAGCTTGGGCTACATAAATGAAAAGCATGTTTGGGACATGATTTCAGCCCAGATTATACACTGGTGCAATCAAGGGAAGGGAAGGGCCACTGCAGTACTTCAACCAGTCATGGTCAAAGCATAGCACATACATGCTTGACTATCGGCCCAGGCTAAAAGCATCCTCCAAGGGAATATCATTCTCTTCAGGTGGTGGGTATTCTCTTGAGAGGAGGGCAAGTTCAAATCTCAGATATCTCTATTGGCTCTGTGACATGTAAATGTGAGGCCAGGACAAGAGTGTGACTGCTATGGACCATCCAAGGACCCTGGGTCCAGGAACAGCAGTGGCTCAGCTTGGAGATACCAGAACCTCTCCAAGTAGTAGCTCTGCCTGTTTTATGCCTGGGTCTCAGCCCCTCTGCTGCCACCTGCTGGTCCTTTCAGTAAGGCCCTCCTTCCTTTCTATGGTGTTTTTCAACTACCCCTTAGCCCCACCTCCCAAAGCCTGTGAACTTTGTTCAGCAACTCAGTCCCTGACACTCAGTTCCAGTCTTCTTTGCCTGCCTCTTAGGCATCCTTCTAGGAAATTCATTACATCACCAAACTACTGAGGACGCTCGCCAACCCCACTCGCCCTGTGACTTCTGTGCCATGGGTTTCTCCGATGACAGCATCACCCCATAACTTGGTACTAAAGGGTCAAACTTCTTGCAAAGGCAATGTTATGGGTTGAACGTGAAATGTTTCCGACAAACGAGGTCTTAAATGCTTTATCTTCAGCTGGTGGCATTCTTGGGAGGTTGTTGAATCTGTAAGAAGGAGGTAGGGACCAAACCCAGACACTATTGCATATGCCAGAAAGATTTTACTGACAGGACCCTGACATAACTGTCTCTTGTGAGGCTATGCCAGAGCCTGGTAAACACCGAAATGGAAGCTATCAGCCAGCTATTGGATGTAACGCAGGGTCCCTAATGAAGGAGCTAGAGAAAGTACACAAGGAGCTAAAGGGGTCTGCAACCCTATAGGAGGAACAACAATATGAACTAACCAGTACCCCCCAGAGCTGTGTCTGTAGTTGCATATGTAGCAGAGGATGGCCTAGTCGGCCATCAATGGGAGGAGGAGCCCTTGGTCTTGTGAAGATCATATGCCAGGGGAATGCCAGGGCCAGGAAGCGGGGAGTGGGTGGGTTGGGGAACAGGATGGGGGGAGGGCATAAGGGGCTTTGGGGATAGCATTTGAAATGTAAATGAAGAAAATATCTAATAAAAAAGGCAGAGAGAGAGAGAGAGAGAGAGAGAGAGAGAACGAGCCAAGGGTTCTGCCTGCTTTCCATTTCTTGTTCTCATTTCTCAGCTCCCTCCAATTCTCCCTCCCTCTCAGAAGTGAGCAAGCTTCTCACACACCCTTGCCTTCCCTGCTGTGATGGATCAGACCTCCCTATAAGGCGCAATCTTCCCCTCATGAGGAGTTGTTTTAGCCAGGCTTTTTATCAGGGTGAAAAGGGGAGGGGGAGGAGGAGGGGCAAGAGGAGGGGTGGGAGGAGCCTGAGGATGGGGAGGAGAAGCAGGAGGAGGGAACAACCTAGAGGCTAGTAAGATGGTCCTGTGGGTAAGAGTGCATGCTGCTCTTGTAGGGGACCTCAGGTTGGTCTCCAGTACCCACACTGGGTGGCTCCCAACAGCCTGTAACTCCAGCTTCAGGGGAATCCAGTGTTCTCTTCTGAACTCCATGGGCACCTGCACACATGTGCACATACATACCCACCCCCTGTCCCCGAACACAGACACAAAATTGTTTTAGAATTTAAAACTGCAGCTTAAATGTGTACTATAGCTTACTCTGTACAAAACTACAAAGCAGTGTGGCTATGGCCCAGGCTTTCACTTCCCAACCCATACTCAGGCATCTGCATTCAGCCTTAGACCAGATAGGACACTTGGTAATATTCCTCATTCCTCTCCCATCTCCCCCCACACACACACACACAGCTAAATCTGGTGGACAGCATTGGAAGGATGACATCCTCCCAAGGCATCCATCCCACCAAGGGCTCTCCTCAAGCATTAGCATTGAGTTCTTCCTAGGAGAGCAGTTACCCACTAAAGGTGGATACCTCCGCTGAGGAGAAAAGAAAACCCTTCCTTTTAGGGACTTTTGGAGGCAGGAATTGTGATCTGGAGAGGGCTCCGAGTAACAGGAGAAAGGCCAGGAGCTACGAGAGGCAGCACTAACCAAGATCCCAGGGTGAAACCAGCTTTATCCCTCTCTACAAAATCGTACTTCACACCAAACACGTGCTATAGGCCAGCCTAATGTACTGCCAGCTCTCAGGGAGACAAACACCCAGATCTGTAAAAACTGCTCTGTTTCTGTGGTAAATACAGCCCCACTGGAGCAGATTGCAAATGTCCAGCACAGCATTAGTCCCTGCATGGAGAGAAATGCAGCATGAGCACTGGGAGGGCCAAGCCAGACAGAGCAGCTTCAGCCCCCACAGGCTGGGGAGAACCAGTGAGTCCAACCAACAGTGTGTGAAGAGGTTCCATGCTACCTGTTAACCCCCATAGCACGGAGCACTGCCATCTTGTGGAAAGGGACTGAAGTGTGTCAGTGAGGTACTAGGTACTGAGCCAGAACCTCTCGTATAAGCTAGGCAAGTACTCACTCAGCTTAACCCTAGTCCACCTTAAACTTTAAAAAAAAAAATAAAGATTTAAAAATTATTTTCAGTTATGTATATGTGGGGAGGGCTATGTGCACTAGAGTGCAGATCTCCATGGAGGTCAGAGGCATCAGATGGGTGTGAGCCACCTATGGTGTAGGGGACTGAACCCAGGACCTCAGTAAGAATGGCAGGTGCTTTAAATCATTGAGCCAGGCCCCCCATCCACACAGCCTGCTCCACTAAGTTACTAATCTTGACTAATCTCTTCAATCCATGCTCATCTTGAATGTTACCTCCTGCCTCCCAGGTAGCTGGCATCACAGGCCCGCGACAACAGGGATGGCTGTCTTTGTATTCTACTAGACCGAATCCTATGGAGGGTAGGGCATCTCATACAGCTCCGCATGACTTCCGCTTGTCACCATTACCGTGTTTGCCGGCCGAGGCAGGCAGACAGACTGGGTTGAATAAGCAGACCCTGAACCCACCCCACACCCCCACACCAAAATGCAGCAGCTACAAGCCACAAGGGACCTAGAGCAGCTCAGAGTTGGCTTTGGGTCAGAGGAGACAAGTCAGTTGCTCCGTGGCAATCGCCCAGCACCTTTGCCCACCTGGCACCTGTGTCCATGGCTGTATTCCAGGCTTAGCCTCCGTTCTAACTTTGTACCTTTTGGTAGAGTCTCCGCAGTCATACTGAGCAGGTCTTTGGCATTGGTTCCGGGGATAGAGTCCGGAGTTCTCAAAGCAAACATTTTCCTTTCAGGTTTCCTCACCTGTACCTCTTGGGAAAGTTCTACTCTCTGGCTTTGGCTGTGATATTTTGAGAACGTGGACTCTGGTCGACCAAGGCTTTCTCTGTAAGAGGTTCCTG
This sequence comes from Mus pahari, assembly GCF_900095145.1. Classification (NCBI taxonomy): domain Eukaryota; kingdom Metazoa; phylum Chordata; class Mammalia; order Rodentia; family Muridae; genus Mus; species Mus pahari. The sequence continues at coordinate 60,228,129 of NC_034597.1, forward strand.
ACTGACTCTCCACAGAGGTATGTGCAGGGGGGTGGGGTGGGGATGGGAGTGAGGGAGGCGTCCTCCAGATGTTCAATGCGAGCAGGAGGCCTCTAGGCCGTGTGATGTACATGAGCGCCCTCTGCTGGCAAGATGATCTGCTTCCTATTCCGCTAGTTCCCAGCCCATCAAGTCTCCTCTGTACCCATTCTCTGGTCCCTTCTGCATCCCCACAAAGACCCCACAACGCTTTCAAGATCAATGCTTTATTTTTTTTTCCAGCTCCAGTGTTACAACTGTAGCAGCACAACAGACACCCACACATTTGAACACACTGCTGCTCACCAGACCCAAAGGCCACAAAGGCAAAAACAATCTCGACCACAGGTATTTTAAGACAATCAGAAAGCAACACTAGGCCACTCTTATCCCACACACTGTGTGACCGGCAACGGCACATTTGTTTTTCACAGACACAATTATCCATAAATAAAGTTAAATAAAACCTTGATGGCATAGCAGTATGTTGGAGATAAAGCCTTGGGGGTGACACTGGAGGGTGATAGTTGTAAGACATGAGATGGGCGGCGGGGCAGAGGGGAACAAGCTCACATAAAAGTAGCTATATTTAATCCAATTCTTTAAAAAGTCATGATTTAAGAGCATCCCATTTTTAAAAAGATCAATATTTGTCTATAATAAATTAACACTCATCTATTAAATGGTTGACTGTCACATGGCCTGAACACACACACACACACTCACAGCTAAAGTATTATCATTGTACCCAGGTGGAATGGTCCATCCTTGGATGTCACTCCAAAGATGCCAATGACCGAGATAGGTTATGGCTCTCCTAAACTGGTCACTGAGCAGGGGAAGCATTTTCCTATCTTGAAATTTGCAACGTCAAAAATGACAATCAACGTACTGGCTATCATGTGCGTGGGGGTCAGGGACAATTTCAATTTTCGAGCTAAGGGTGGGGGGACTGACTGCCACATAACTTATGTTGAGTGTTTCCCAACATTTAACAACTTTTTTTGCAGCCATATCACTCGCTCAACCTTAGGGTGACTGAATGGGATGGGCAGGTTAAAAAGCTATCCTCCTGCAGACCCACCAATCATGGGGAGAGGATAGCCAGGATGGGAACCCTGGACTTCAAGCCCACAGAGTCCTGAAGTCCTGGTCCTACCATATACGGCCCTGACCAAAGGGGCTACCCTAGTATTAGATAGCTGTAAAGAAAATCCAAGGGAAAATATTGGTTTTGCAGCAGGACTAGTCAACAATGTATCTAAGAGTGGTATAGTAATAGTTTGGGGTTTCATTTAAACTTGACTTTAGACTCTCCAATTGGACTTCTCTCTCCAGTTACAGAATTTAACTCTACCCAATGCTAGCAGGGTAAGAAGAGAAACATTGTCAGTGATAATAGGACACCAGCCAGCCCAGGACACCAGTAAGACAGAAACTGCAGGAAGTCCTCCTGGAACACATCGAAGTACTTGAGAGAGGTGGCTCTCTCTGACAAAAAAAAAAAAAAAAAAAGTCAACTGACCAATGTGTAACTTCTCACAGCTGCTGGACAAATCCAAAACTCTGCATCTATTGGCGCTGAGTGGAGTGGTACGTGGGCCCAAGATGAAAATTCTCCAAGTACAAGATTAATTTTTTTCCCAGGCAGCATGACCATCCATGGGAACTCGAGGTCTAAGGGTCCCCAGTGAGGGAGCATGCCTGGCGTGGCTTCCAAATGAGACCAGGGCCATGGACGTGAAAACATGAGCGTCTTCCCTGCTTGCTTGTAGACAGAAACTGAGCCCATCCTGTCATCTCCATGAGGATGGGAGACTGGACAACACAGGCTTGTGTTTTCTCTGAGATGATCTGACTCCACTTCAGAAAACAAAGCAGAGAGGACGTAGGTTCTCAAGTGACACAGGATGAGACAAGGCTGCTGAGCAGCTCTGGAGGGGCGGAGGATCGTGGCAGGCTTCAGTCCCGGCTGGAGGGCCGGCCTCACTGCAGTAAGAGGCTCTGATGTTAAAGTCATGGAACTAAACAGGGCAGGAGACAGATGAGTGCCGAAAATACTCAAAATCCCTAGACTGCAGGGGAAATGGGTCGACAGGAGACTAATAACAAACCTTATAGACCAGGTCAGCAGAAGTGCCCAAAGAGGAGGCTGCTATGGAGATTAGTTCTAAGACAAAGGCAGGAACTGTCTCATCGACTCCCTAGGCAGACGATGGTATTCCCAGTGCTAAGAGCTGACCAGGGAGGCACAGGCTCACACCACTCACACGGAAGGTTAAGGCCAGCCATTCTTATTCTCCCGAGACAGCCACAGTGCTGAGGACTGTACAGAGGTGTCTACAGAGGGAGAAAAATGCTCCAGGACCCTATTTTTGGTCCTGGAAGTCTTAGAGAAGGCGGAAAGGCACGCAGGGCAACTGTATTTAAAAAAAAAAAAAAAAAAAAAAAAAAAGCTCCAGGTGATAGACTATTTTGATTTGTTTTCAACGTACCTTTTTCCCCATGAAAAGAGAAATTCAAAATATAAACTTTGTATTTATTATTTTACATTCAAGTTAAACTCCCATGGGAGGGGCGCTACACACAATTTCAGGTCACAAAGCCATTTATTACTTTGGTGCCTTTTTTTTTCCCTTGTTTTTTGTTGTTGCTGCTGTTTGTTTTACTTCTCATGATGGAAGAATTGAACTCTTATTTAAAAAAAAAAAAAGAAAGAAACAGGTCCATCATTCCCAACCCAAATATTATTATGGACACACACAAGCACACACAATTTCAAAAATCTCTATGTAGAAAAATAAAGGATAAACATTATCCACCTATTTCAGACTGGGTAATGGTACTTTTATGTACATAAACTTTTTCTTTACTGTGTCACTGTTTGCCTCTGCGGTGTGATCTAAAGATCTAGGGAGAAGGCCACAGTGAGGCAGAAAAGCTACATTCCTCTGGCAGAAGGAGGAGAAAAAGCTACATTCCTCTGGTGGAAGGAGGAGAAAAGCAACTTCTCCATTTCCCAGAGTTTCTCCCGCCTACCACCACCTCGGATGTCCCCACAGACAGCATGCTAGTCAGCGGAGGCCGGTCCTCCCTTTCTACGGCACCAGGGAACAAAGGGTCTGGTGCAAGCACCCTTCAGGACAAGCCCTGGGTGCGAGAACAAGAGGATGAAACTGAAACAAAAGATGCCGGAACCACTTCCCACTGCCCCGTTCCTTTAGTACAGAGTTCGATTCTCCAGCTGCCTCTTCGTAAGGATGTACTTGAAGAACTCATAAACGGACCAGGAGATGGCGGTGGAGGGCATCTGGTAGATGACTCGAGCCTGGATGCCTTTGAAGTAGCCAGCAAGGCCATTGAGCTGGTATACCGTCCGGAAGGCATTGGCCATGCCCGACAGCCGCCCGCTGACGTTGGCCAGGGAGAGTGCCATGTTCTCCTGCGTGTTGAGGAGGGTCTTGCAGACGTCCAGCGGGGTGGTGGCAGCTGCAGCCAGTGCCCCGGCCAGGCCTCCTGAGATGATGTGAGACTGTGGGTTGTAGTCCCGGTGAGGGTTGACTTGTTCCTGCAGAAACTCATAGGTGATGAAGTGGATTGACTGGAAGGGGATGTTCATGGTCAGCTGTGTGGTATAACTCCTGTAGAAGGCCCCCAACCCCTCGGTCCGCCACACTGTCCGGATACAACTGAAGGCTGACTGGTGCTGGGAGTTGTACATCTGTAAGCGTTGTTTCACCACTGTGTCGGGCAGGGGATGAGCAACCAACCAGCAGACAGGTGGATGGTTTGGCCCCATCCCAGACAGGAGTAAGATGGGAAGCCAACCGGTAGAGAGAAACAAGCATGTTAGAATACACACCGGTGACAGGTACCAAAACAGCACACATATAGCCCCAGCTAAGAGGCCATGGAAGGCCAGCTCCAGGTAGCCCACCTCAACTTTGTGACTCTGCGCCAGGAAAGTAGGTACTTCTTAACAATTTCCTGTCTGAAGCTGGAATGAGAGATGATTCCCAGATCAAGCGGTCACTTCAGGCTCGATTAGCTAGCCTGATTCCCAAGGTCCTAGCCTTCCATATACTCCCCCAAAATACTTCCCTCTTCCCGCTCTGTCCTTGTCCCTGAGCTAAGCATGGTGGCACATGTCATTAGTTCCAGCCCTTAGGAAGCACAAATAGGTAGATCTCTATAAGCTCAGGGCCAGCCACAGGGAGTTCCAGATCAGCCAAGACTACACGGTGAGATCCTGTGTCAAAACAAAACAAAACATGGACCTACAAGAGTATCCCTGATTTCTCAATGATCTATCTTCTCTGATTTTAATGCCTATCACACGTACCTCTGGGACAACACTAGAATTACATCTGCCCAACTGAGTGATGTCTTCTAGTGGAGACCTTGGCTTTAAGACAAAATGAATCAATGGTTCATAGGACCAGAGAAAATAAAGTGTATTCCCTAGAGTTTCAATGGTACCTACACACTGCCAAGATGCTCGACTGTTAAATAGGGGCCAAACTGAGTCAAGAGTCACGCCAAGGAGGTTGGGGGTGGGAGAGACGGGTGGCTCCATGTTAAGAGCACTGGCTGCTCTTCCAGAGGACCTGAATTTGATTCCCAGCACCCATAAAGAGACTCACAACTGTCTGACTCCAGTTCCAGGGGATCCCATATACCCTATTCTGGCTTCTGTGGGTACCAGGTACACATATATGCATGTAAACAAAATACCCATCCACATAAAAAAATTTAAAAATATAAACACCAGGTAGGGTAGCATTTACTTATAATTCTAGAAATCTAGAGGCTGAGTCGGGGAATAGAGATTTCAAGGCTAGCCTGGGTTACATAACACCACCTTGGGTTTTTGTTTTGTTTTGTTTTGTTTTGTTTTTGTTGTTTTTAGAAAAATATGTTTAAATAAACAAACTCTTTGCTTAGTTAACACTGACCTAGTGACTCTCATTGTCAGCTCCCTGTATGAATAGATTTTTAAAAAAGAAGGAATCCTAAGATCTATAAAGCTAGTCAGTCCCTCTACACAATGATTCTGTATCCACAGATTTAACTAACCGTATATGAAAATAACCAGAAAAGAAAAGTCTGTACCGAACAAAAGCAGATCTTTTCCTTAGCATTATTCTCTAAGGGAGGTCATACAGCATCTACTTACACTGTACTGAACCCTAGGAGTAAGGCAGGGATGATTTAAGAATGCATAAGGATGCCAAGTGGATTATAAATACTGCCTTATTTTATAAGAGGACCCCCAAAATTCAAAAAAGTAAGGTAACCCCCTTCAAAATGACTACATTAATTTTAGAAGTACAGAGGGTTAATATTTCTATATATTCACTGTTTCTGGAAATTTGCCACCACCTTACAAAGTAAGAAAAAATTGGGCTGGGTATGGCCTAAAACCCCAGTACTCAGGAGGCTGAGGTGGGAAGGCTCAGAGTTTGGAGTTTGGGCTAGCCTGGGCCCCAGAGAGAGTTCCAGGGTATCCTGAGTTACATGGTGAGACTCTATATTAATGAGCCTGAAAAAGGCAACCCACGGTGAATGAGATGGGAACAGTTCCCTCTAGATTTGTCTGTGACTGGAGAAAATTAACAGGGTCAGATATATATATATATACTTGCTGTGCACACCCCCTGAACACACAGTTTGCACAGTAGTGATAAGCATGCAAAGCAATCCCCTGCAGTGGGGCCTGAAGATTCGTTTCTAACTCCTCCCAGGATGCTACAGGTAAGCAGACAGCTCTGCTTAGCGGTTTCCACAACAGGACACTCCTCGAGCCCCAGTGCCCACTGACTTTCTGGAGACACCCCAGGAAATGTGTGCAGAATGCTCCAGAGAAGCCAGCCGTTGCCCACTTTCCTCCCCCGATCCTCTGGCCTCTCCACCCATCCCCCACAGTCCGTCCCTAGAGCCACGGGACATTACCTTCTGCTGGATTCATTACTGCATCGTGGAGTAGGGTGGCCATACTCCCAGCTACCCCTGCAAAACAAACTCCAGAAAATTACCTACTGTCACCTGGCGCTCTGGGAAGTTCCATGAACTTAAGTCAGATAAACGCTGGACTTAGCTTTCTCAGGCTCAAAGTTGCCTAGCAGCTCAGCCAAGGTGAGCAAATTTTAAAATCCCAAAGTGGTGGCAGAAACGCTGAACAGCAATAGGGAGAGCAGCTATCCGGAGCACTGTTGCATCTAAGCCTCAGAGACTCCTTTTGTTTGTAAATCAACCTTGGGAAAAGTTAGAGCTCAGAAACCACACCTCAGGCATTTCCCACTGCCTAGAATTTTATTCCCTTGTCCCAAGCCTTTGGGTAGATAGCTCTCTGTGCCCTTAAGCTAAGGCTACTGAAGAGGGTACAATCATGCATAAGGCTAAATGCCTTAGCTGAAGTCTAAGCATACTTAGGACCAGACTTGTGAGTGAAGGATTTCATCTCCTTTAGCCTGGCTTTGAAAGCCTGAATTGGGCCTGGAATTTCTGCTTCTGGCTTCCCAGTGCCTTCCACGGCAGTGCTGCTGCCTGTTAATTATAACAAGTGGCAAGAGGGAGGGATGAGGGACGGACTACGGGCCACCTCTCAGGAAGGCACTTCCTACTTACTGCACACATAGACACACACACCCAATCATCCCCAGAAAGGTGACAGAGACCACAGAATTTACACCAATGCAGCGGGGACAGCATTGGGCAGACCCTGGTGTAGGGATGGGTTCTGTCAAGTCCCCTAGCCTCCTTAAAGGAGCCAAACAATTATATAAGGTAGTTTGGGTGAAATGAGGGTCTGTTACCACCATCTCAGATGCATGGGGGCATGGCTCTTGGTGACCAAAGCAATAAATTCAAAGAATGGTCACCAACTGAAAAGGCAAAAGACTTCAGCAAATCATCCGGGTATGCTAGGGTCCAAGGGCGACTGACAGAAGGGAAACCGTTTTGTTTGGGTTCGAATAAAAACAAAGGGGAGGGTTACTGTCGATCACATCCATTTCTCCATTCCCCAGAGTAAATTTTGTCAAAATAAACATTACTTTAAGTTGCTTTGCAATCCACGGTCCTCTCTCACCCACTGAAAAGCCTGTTAAAGTCCCACCCGTGCTAGTGCTTGGTCCAGCCCATCGACTCCTGCCTTACGTAAGAGCTGCTCACAAATGCCCCATTCCCGTCCACCCGCCCTCCCTAGATCAACCACAGGAAACTAGTTCAGCCCTGGCTTGCAGAAAGATGTGACTCAGACACACGGAGGACGCTGTGTGGGGGGGATCAAAGGCCCGAGTCTCCGACAGCTTAAAGTGAGGATGGCCTTCCACAGTGGCTCGGAGTCCTCTGTCGGCATAAAACATCTTGACCTTTCAAAGCTTAGTTAGATCCTGGCGCTGGAGATACCTGCTGTACCAGTTTTTAAATAGTCTCAAAGAAGCTGTCCTTTTCTGTGTGTTTTTGGTTTGCATCCAGCATTCAAAAGATATTTTTTTTTTCCTATGACTGATCATTAATCGTTTCGAGTGTTTTCTTAAAAGAAAAAGAAAAAAAAAAAGCCACACAAATAAATACCAAATACCAAAACACATCTACCACCAGCTTCCCCCAGAGAAAGAGGGATTGAAAAAAAAAAAGTATGCGCGTTCACGTGACCGCATTCACGTGACCCTAGAGTTCTCTGCGGAGGATGAAGGCTGCTGGGTCCCGGGGAGGAAGCCCCAGGGAGCAAGCACCGAAGAGAAGAGCTTCCCAGCTCCAGACAAACGCTTTCAAAATACCATTAGCTAGATGGCTGTTTCCTTGGTGGCTGAAAACGTCATTTAAAGTCCTTTTCATGTTTTCATAGCAGGCAAAATACATGGCGTGCGCGGGCCCCGCACCCATCATCATCACGTTCAGGCCCCGCAGGGGCCTCCAGAAGCCTTCAGTGTGCATGATCCTCTTGAGGGCGCCATAGATGCTTGTATACCGGGCTTTGGGATCTGGATTCAAGCTCTGCATCCGGGTCTGCGGGAGACAGAAAATGTGTTTATAATAGGGGTGTTAATACGTATGATAAGGGGGAAGGGACAACCCAGAGAACAGAAGAAAAACAAATTGGTGATAAAACGAAAAGAAAAAAAGATGGATGGACTCCTCCATCAGTCTCCACAGCTCCGCATTTGCAAAGCCTCACAGCTTGTAGAAAAGATGGACAAATATTGAGTGAGATCCCTGATGAGTCCTGCCATGGGTAAGCTGTGTGGCCTCAGGTAGAGCCTTTGGCTACCCTAGGCCTTGGGGTCTTCGATGAAATCACGCATTTATTGCGAGCAATGTCTTCAAAACCCCTCCTCAACCTTGGACTCTTGGCCCCAAGTCTCTGGAGGAGAGCTGAACCTGGAGTCCTCACTAAGGATACCAAGATTCATGACCATTTAACTTTCTATAAAATGCTAGAGCACTTGTGACCCATGCGCATGTCTCCAGATGATATCTGATGTAACAAAGGTGTTGTGGAAAGCCCTTGGGGATGTGGCTCCGTTGGCAGAACATTTGCCTATCTTGAACAAAGCCTTGGGGTGGAGCCCCAGGACCACATACAGGACCCAGGCATGGTTGGGCATATCTGCAGTCTCAGAACTCAGGATGCAGAAGGAAAGGGGATCAGAAGTTCAAAGCTAGGCTATATGAGATCTTGTCTCAAAACCAACTAAGCAACCAAACAACCAATTAAAAAAGATGAAAACAAAAACAAACCCTGCTGTGATCACCGAAAGGAAGTTCTTAGAGCACACTATTCAGGGACCAATGAATGGCAAGCTCTAACAGTCTGCACTTGTTTAATACAGGCGCACATTTTCCTGTATTTATTTTATTTTATGTGCATTGGTAGGACTGTCAGATCCCCCTGGAACTGGGGTCCCTGTGAGCTACCTGCCACGTAGGTGCTAGGAATTGAACCCAGGTCCTCACTACCCAGGTATGGAAAGCACTTGCGGAGATTGGAGAGTTAATTTCATATTTCAATGGCTAGGCTGAGGTTCCCAAATACCTGATCAAACATCAGTGCACTCTAGATGATTCTCGAATATTTGTTTTGTTTTGCTTACATCAGGTTAACATTTAAAGTCAGTTGCCCCTGACTGAAGCAGGTCACTGGTGTGGTGTTGGTAGCTGTCCAGCCTGCTGGCATGTCACACAGGCTAATAAATGGACAACCCCTGCAGTGATGTGAGCCAGTAAGTGAGGAGAGAGAGAGAGAGAGAGAGAGAGAGAGAGAGAGAGAGAGAGAGAGAGAAGA